>NW_012156475.1:47912-79441 GCF_000151545.1 Saprolegnia parasitica CBS 223.65 | reverse complement strand
GAGGTCGGTCACGTGAAGGCTACTGCAGAGCTCGTGGGCGGTCTTGGTGAGCGTGGCGCCCAGCCGATTGAGATCGTGGCCGAGGTCGTTGGCCCAGGACGTGGCCGCCGATGGTAGCTGGATCGTCACGGACATGGGGCTCGGCTCGGTCCAAACGGAAAATGACGTCTGCTCTTGCGGTAACCAGAAGGACGAATGTCGGTAGCATACGTGCATTCTCTCTCGGTGAATGGTGCTCCTTCGCCAACATTCGAGATCGACGTGCATCGTTTTTGATCGGGATCGCAACGGCGTGATTACCTAACCTTCAGAACCCGCCATTTTCGTAGAGAAAACACGCATCAATTGGAAGATACTACGCGATGGCTTTCTCAAGGGTATTGTGTGCCGGGCTACCGGTAACTCGTGCCCCGTATTCAGTCTCGGTTTCGATCGTAGGCGACAAGGGGTAGGGTTGTCCCGCCATGATTTATCTTGTAAAACAATTCCACGCCGGTGTAAATACAGACACGGATCCATTAGGGAACGAACCTCTTAGACATGGTAGAGCTGGATGATTTCGCGCACGTCGGCGCGGCACACGGGGCATTGCCGGCTTGTCTCGCGAATATGGTCGGCGCACTTCATGCAAATCGCGGCGTGGCCGCACGGCACACACACTGCGTTTTGCGGCCCGTCAAAGCACACGACGCACTCGCTCGGGACGCGCTCCTCGGGCAAGGACGCGCTGTGCGTCAGCATCGGGGGTGCCGAGGGCGCCGGGTCATTCAACGCCGGTGCCGACGCCAGCGTCAAGTGTGGCGGCGCCATGTCCGGTACAGTTACCGGAGTGTCGTCGTCGCCAAGTGACTTGGCCACCGGCATGGCCAGGATCGACGGCGACGCAGCAGCAGCTGGGGGCGCCGTCGGGGCTGCGGCCGGCACGACAAATGGGGCCGCGGTCGGCACAGCAGCCATTGCGTACGTGTGCCCCAGGGGCGGGGACGCTAGCATCGGGTCGACCAGCATCAACGTCTATCGGAATCATCCAGCGTTAGGAATGGGCTCGAGACGACGAGCGTCGTACCGCGCCTGTCGACATGAAGGCCGCCCACGCATCAAACGACGGCTGGTCGAGGGCGGCGAACTCAAAGGTTTGGGCGGCACCGAGGAAGCCCGCGCTCTTACGCCGTGCGCCCTGGAACGTAAACGCATACGGCTTGTCGTTGAAGACCTTCTCCTTGGTGTTGAGCGCCACGAGTCCCGCGACTTGAAACATAATCGTGGAGCTAGAAACCTATGGATGAGACAATAGACAATATTGGACACAATGTACCTTGGGAGCGGCGAGCGCTGGCCATTCTCAATGTCGAAAAGTGCCATCTCAAGGTACTGGTGCGACCCGACGCGCAGCACGAGTGCGTACCGGCGCGTCCATGACTGCAGCGAGCGCATGCCGACGATCGAGGACGCGAGGTTGTCGACGCTCTCGTACACCCAGCCCTGGAACACCAAGGCGCGCTGCTCGAGGAGCTGGATGCACTGGGCAGACGCTGCGACAAAGTCCTTGTTTTCAATGTTCTTGCGCGCGACGTCCATGGGCGAGAGGCCGCGCTGGTTTTGGAGGTACGGCGAGACGCCAGGAAGACTCAGGAGGTACTGCAAGACCTTCGTAGAGCCTTGGAGGCAGGCGTAGTGCAGTGCCACGTTGCCTTTGTCGTCCTTGGCGTCAATGAACGCGCCGTGCGTCAGCAGCATCTGGGCGCACTGCACGTGGTCTTTGGCGCAGGCCATCATCAGCGGCGTGCGGCCATTCGCACCGTGGTACTCGAGCATGCGCGCCTTGGCGTCCGGCGCGAGCGACTCGAGCAGCGCCACGAGGCCCGGCACGTTGTTGTCGCGCACCGCTTCGTAGACGCGGTCGTCCTCGGACCCGAACGCTTCCTTGACCCACTTGAAGACGCTCGAGACACCCATGCGCAGCTTGCCCTCGAGTTCGTGGCTAGACGCGTCCATGCGCGAGCCGAGCCGCTCCATCTTGGCCTCGACCTTGGCCGCGATCGCTTCAACCTTGCGCTCGAGGCTCATGCTTTGCAACCAGAAATGACCGCCGTTCACGCGTTAAAGCCAACGACCAACGTTCTTGGTGGGGAATGCAGGTCACATGTCCCATCGGGACGTATAATCATCGGCATGTGCCACATTACACCCACGGATCAACATGGCATATGCCACCATGATATCATGCTCCACACCCTTGGTCCACACCCATGTCCGTACCCGAGCCGTCATCCAAGCTCTGATACCCGATCTAAGATTATAGGAGCCCACTTCTTAGTCAGAGACAGCGCCTTTAACCGACTAAGAGGCAAACACTCGAGGCCGGCTGCCGTGCGGGCAACGTCCTGGCTTACTTTCGGCATCTATGTGGCATATGCCGAATTCAATAAAGAACGTTTGATTTGAATTGCATACAGATGGCAAGTGCATTTAAAACTCAGGTCGAAATGAGACGGTTCCGGCTTTCTCCCGGCAAGCCCGCTGAACATTCCTGCACGGGTCGCCGCCAGCATGGGACGCCGGGCGCGACGCAAGGCGATGGCCTCGTCGAGCGAGAGCGACCGCGACGATGCCATGGAGAAGGGCCATGGAAGCGAGAAGCACGCAGGAGCCATGGAAGACCACGCTGAGCGGATGCACGACCACGACTACCGGCGCGAGCTGCACGCGGCCGCGGTCGCCGTGCACGAGGACGCGGTTGCGCAGAGCCGCCATGCGCGCCACGCGGAGCGTCGAAAGGTTCGCCATGAGAAGGCCATGGAGCGCGAGCTGGCCCATCTCGACGAAGAAAAGGAGAGCTACGAAGCCAAGATGCTCAAGATCTACATACAGCACTCGGCGCGCCGCGGGAAGCTCGATGCCAAGCGCGAGCACAAGGAAGCCAAGTACCGCGACAAGATGACAAAACTAGGCGAGCGCATGGCCGAGCTCGGTGTCGAGATGGACAAGCACGGCTCGGGCGACGGCGCGTCGTCGGCTGCGATGATGAAGATTGGCGAAGAGATGGCGCGTCTCGGGGCCAAGATGGAGCGGGCACGCGGTGCGCCGTCATCCAGCTGGAAGAAAGAAAAGAAGGACCGGGCGTACCAGCAGAGCCAAGGCAGCCTCGAGATGTCTGGCGACACGATCAACGTCAAGACGTCCAAGGAACCGAGCGCATCCTTCTCGTCATCCTCGTCCTCATCTTCAGACGGCGACGACCTCAAGAAGCCCGCGCCTCGCAAGCCGACTAAAAAGTCGGTCAAGGGTCTCCACGTCAAGTGGGAACAAGACGGCAAGTCGATCGACGTCCGCGTCCATGGCAGTGGCGACGACGACGACGACGATGAGGACCGTCATGGCGTCCGGCGGGACGACAAGGTATGGCAAGCCGTCATGGCCAACAACGTCGAGGGTCTTCGCGCGCTCTTCCGGAAGCGCCGGGCGCACATTCTCTTCTCGCTCGAGTACCGCGACGAGCAGAAGCGGACGCCGCTCATGATGGCGTGCACGTATGGTTTCGCCGACTGCATGCGGCTTCTCGTGGAGCACGGAGCCAACTTGCATGCGGTGGACAAGAAGGGCAACACGCCACTGCACTACGCGTGCATCAACGGGCAGTTTGCGATCGTCGCGTACCTTGTCCAGCACACACTGGTCTCGCCGTTTGACGCCAACAAGAGCGACGCGACGCCGCTCGCGCTGACGCGCCACGTGCTCGAGAGCAAGCCCGCGAATTGGCTCGACCTCGCCAAGTGCATCGAGCTCCTCGAGCAGCGTATCAAGGTCTTTGAAGGCTGGCTCTACGAGAGCACGCCAAACTTTGTCGCCGACGTCCTCAACATTGCGTCGATGCAGAGCTGGAAGGCGCGGTATGCACTCGTCTTGCGCAATGGCTCGCGGGACGAGCTCGAATTGCATCTGTTTGATGTGCGCCAGGGCCTGCGCCCGCCGATTCCGACGTACGTCGTCCCGAGATATTTGTGGACTCTACGATATGCTTGTAGGTCGATCCGGCACGTGCCCATTACGAACGGCATCCAGTTCAACAAGTCGGAGCGCTGGTGGAACAAGAAGCCCCACACGTTCCTCGTCAACGGACTCTACGAGTTTGCGGCCTTGGACACACCCGGTTTTGACGCGTGGTTTCGTTTCTTCGAGACGGACGCGGTACAGCGCATCGCCCTCGTCAAGTGCTGATGTCGATTCGTTGTAGACATCCATGGTCGAAGATCGCACCGTCATTACCGAAGAGCCGTCCCACAAGATTTTGGTCGAGGACGACGACGACGATATGTCGTCGCCGGACCACTCACCGACGCACCACCCCGCACCGTCAGCCCCCGACGCCATGGACGTGCCCCCTCTCGACGAGATCGGTGCATGGGGCGCATCGCCACCGTCCAAAACGAACAAGATGGCCAAGCAAGCTTCGTCCAAGCCACCGGCACCACCGGTACCACCTGCACCACCGGTACCCCCACTACCGCCACGAACGACGCCGTACTCGCCAATGCCGCCAACCCCCAAGAAAGACAAACAAGTCGTTGACCTCACCGCGGCAAGTGGCGACGCGGCCCCGGCAGCATCGGCCCCCGACTTTGATGACGACGAGGCGACGCTCCGCCGCAAGTCGTCGCTTCTTGACGACGGCGCAATGAGCGATGGCGCCAAGCGCCGAAAGGGCAAGGACGAGTGTGTCGTGTGCTACGACCGGCCGAAAGCCACCGTGTGCGTACCGTGTGGGCACGTCGCGGTCTGTGTCCAGTGCGCCGAGACGCTGCGGCGGTCGACGGGGCGGTGCCCCATTTGCCGGGGCGAAGTGCGCGAAGTTGTCAAGCTCTTTCATGTATAAACACACACTACTCGACTAGATTCGTACACAATGGTCCGTGTGTGATGTGATACTAACCTGTTTATTGTCAACCCACCATAAACAGTGCCAACATTCCAAAGGGTAAGGGTAGGGTTGGGGTTGTGGCATGACCGAGCTTATGTGGCGTAGCCAAACGTCTTAAAGTAGCCCGCGGCCCGCGTCTGGATCACGTGGCGGAGACGCGGCGGCAGCTCGACAAAGTCGTTGACCTTGTAGCCGGCCAAGGCGGCGACTTGAGCCTCAAACTTGGCTTCGATTTTGTCGGTCCATGGAATGCCCGCGTGGGCATAAATGCGCTGGAGCGAGTGGACAGTCGAGGTCGCCAAGTCGGCGTAGGCCACTTCGAGAATGTCCTTGGCCAGCGCGCCCGTGGTTGCGTCGCGGCTCGCTGCGTAGTACGTGTCGAACATGCGTTCGAATTGCCAGAGGAGGTACTCGTTGACTTGCTCGTCCGTCGGCGTGTTGAGGTAGACATACCAGAACATCGTGTTGGCCATGTGGGCAGTCGACTGGAGCACCTTGTACGGGTCGCGGTGGAGGTAGATGAACGTCGCTTTAGGAAAGAGCTTGCGGAGCAGTGGCACGCGCGCCGTATGGATCGGCGATTTCAGCAAGAGGCGGCGGCGCGTCGTTGACGGCGCCTGCACCAGCGACGAGCGCAGCGTGAGCTTCTTGATGAAGAAAAGAAAGGCCTGCGTCCAGCGGGCTTCATCCTCGGGCGTCGCGCCGTCTTCGGGCGCCAGCGTCAAGAACTTGCGAAGACTTGTTTCTTGGGCCATGAACGCAAACGCTTGGTAGTAGCTGGCGCCGTGCGAGAGGACAGAGGTTGCGCACTCGTCTTCTTGGGGCAAATCAAAGTGCAGAGGCATCGCATCCATGGGCCGCGTCGGCGGGATCTTGGACGCAAAGAGGCGCTTGCCCCACTTTTCAAACCAGAGAAAGGCCGTCGGAAAGCAAATGCAGAACGTCGTGCACGTGTAAAACGAGTCGTCGTCGGACGCGAGGAGGTTGTGCAGCAGCGTCGTGCCGGTCCGCATGTGCCCAATGACAAAGACCGGGTCCTCGGGCAGCGGGATCGCGTCAATCACATGCGACGGGTACCACAGCGACTCGACGAGGCCGACGAGAAAAGAAAAATGGACGCAAACGTCAAGAAGAGCGCGCGCGGGACGTACCGCCACTCGATGTGGCGACCGTTCGTGTACAGGATCGAGAGCCACTGCGGCAGCGACACGGCGCCCATCATGTTGTTGGCGGTCGAGAAGACATGCTTTTGCTGGAAATGGAACTGACCGTCGTCGTCGTCGTGGCTCGTCAGCGGCTTGTCGACCATGGTTGGCAAAACTGGCAATGGCAACGACGGCGCGGACTTCATCCGATTGTTCGCAGCTGACTCGTTACCGACACCGTCGTGTAATGTTCGGCTCGTGGATGCACGGATACCCGATCAGATGTAGTATGCATGCCAGTTTGATTTGATGCATCGCTGCATGAACGAGCGTCCTCTGCACCGTGCAGGTGTTGCCACTCATAGCTGTCTCGGAGCTACCACACCTCGAGCATCACATCGCAATGCTGGAGGCAGCGTCGGACCCTGGCGACGCAACAGAAGGTTTGGTAGGACAGTGGGAGTACCACCTTCGAACAGCAATGTCGTGCTTCAAAGAAGGAGCTGCCTTCGTTGCTCAGAGTGTACTGTACTGAGCACGATGGCCCTGTACAGTACGTACTATGCAGTGGGTAGAGCTTCTCGCGTCGAGGGTCCTCGTCAAACACCACCGAAGGCGACGGTTGCAGCAAAACCGGCAGTCCACTGTGCCATCTCACCTGCATGCACGCAGCTTCGTACGCGCGTCACCGTGTTTGAAACACGGAGCACCACTGTACGTTGCACGACAGTCGTCGGTCGTCTGCGCCGTCTACAAATCAGTGGCCCGAGTGGCCCCGAGCTGTGGTCCCGTGAGCTGGCCCCGTGGAATCGTTCGTCATCAGCGCTCGCATCCCACGCTGGTGTCGCGCCGACATTCAACCGCTGCATGTCCGTGCTGCGACGGCAAGTGGAAGCAAAAACCAAGACGGGTCTCGGTTTTGGATGTCGGCGGATTGAACTTTTGTTGAAGCGCACTCCGTCCGAAATCAGCTCAGCCGCTTGCAGGAGCGGGCCAAAGCCACTTACTCTTACGCCATCATCCCAAGCTATTAGTCCCAAAGCGCAATCGTGTGCCTCTTACGTGGCATAGCCAAACGTCTTGAAGTAGCCCGCAGCCCGCGTCTGGATCACGTCGCGGAGACGCGGTGGCAGCTCGACGAACTCGTTGACCTTGTAGCCGGCCAAGGCCGCGACTTGGGCCTCAAACTTGGCTTCGATCTTGTCGGTCCAGGCAAGGCCCGCGTGGGCGTACACACGCTTGAGCGACGGCATGGTTGACGACACTAAATCGGTGTAGGCCACTTCGAGAATGTCTTCGGCCAACGCGCCCGTGCTTGCATCGCGGCTCGCAGCATAGTACACATCGTACATGCGCTCGAACTGCCAGAGCGTGTACTCGGTGACTTGCTCGTCCGTCGGCGTGTTGAGGTAAATGTACCAGAACGCGGTGTTGGCCATGTGTGCGGAGGATTGGAGCACCTTGTACGGGTCGCGGTGGAGGTAGATGAACGTCGCCTTGGGAAAGAGCTTGCGGAGCAGTGGCACGCGCGCCGTATGGATCGGCGATTTCAGCAAGAGGCGGCGGCGCATCGTTGACGGCGCCTGCACCAGCGAGGAGCGCAGCGTGAGCTTCTTGACAAGAAAGGTAAACGCGAGCGTCCAGCGGGCTTCATCCTCGGGCGTCGCGCCGTCTTCGGGCGCCAGCGTCAGGAACTTGCGAAAGCATGTCTCTTGGGCCATAAAGGCGAGTGCGAGGTAGTAGCTCGCGCCATGCGAGAGGAGACTCGTTGCGCACTCATCTTCTTGGGGCAAATCAAAGTGCAGAGGCATCGAGTCCATGGGCCGCGTCGGCGCAATCGCACGTGAGAAGAGGCGCTTGCCCCACTTTTCAAACCAGAGAAAGCAGCTGGGAAAGCCCGCGCAGAACGTCGTGCAGTGGTAAAACGAGTCGTCGTCGGACGCGAGGAGGTTGTGGAGGAGCGTCGTGCCGGTCCGCGGGTGCCCAATGACAAAGACCGGGTCCTCGGGCAGCGGGATCGCGTCAATCACATGCGACGGGTACCAAAGCGACTCGATGAGGCCGAGCGAGAAGGTAAAAAGGGACGAGAGCGTGAGAAAGGCCACGCGCAGGAGGTACGGCCACTCGATGTGGCGGCCGTGGGCAGAGAGGATTGCGAGCCACTGCGGCAGAGTGATGCCGCACATCGGATTGTTCTGCGTTGAGAAGACGTGCTTTTGCTCAAAGTGAAAGAGACCGTCGTCGCACGGACCCGCGGCCATCGCCGCGTCATCAAAGCCCTCGACATTATGATGGCGCTCCATTTTTTGCAAAATAATGGCGCCGAGTCAAGTCGAATACTACATGTACCGGTAGGCTGCTTTTGCTACCAAGATATCTCGGTTCAGATTTCCATGGACAATACTGTAATGTAGTAGGCTGCTTTTGCTACCAAGATATCTTGATTCCGATATCCGTGTGACATGTCCGAGGGCTCCGAAACGTGAAATCCGGACCAAACAAATCCGATTCCAGCCTCTCTATCCCGATATCGAGAACACGAGAGCCATTCATCTTGCACACCGTATGAGCGACGAGCTGCCTACCAAGACGAAGAAGACGTTTCGCTTCTCCGTCGCATCGGATGTCGATCTCCTCAAGGAGGTGATTAACGTGGCCCCGTACGACGCTCCGTTTGGCCAAACAATAGCACGCTGGGAAGAGGTCACTGAGCACATGCGCGGAATTCACGGCGAGCACGTCACGTTTACCGGGTGCCGCAAGCGCTTCGACGACCTCATGGCGGCCTTCAAGAAAGACGCTCTCAAGGCGATGCGAGCGTCAGGCACCGCAGCCGAAGTTTGCGAGCGCGACCTGCTACTTGAGGATATTTCCGACCTTGTGAGTCGAGCGCCAAGTCTCTTCGACTAGCTCCTACGTGTGCGTAGATGGACGCCGTGGCAGACAAGAAAAAGGCAGCCAAAGAAGACAAAGGGAAGAAGGTCGACACGAGCGAGAACGACGGGCACCGCATTCGTGCTGCGGCGCTGCAAGGTCTCAAGCGCAAGACAGCAGGCGGCGATGACGACCAGGAATCGGACCATGAGGACCATGACGAAACGCCATCAAAGAGAAGCAAGCGCGCCGCTGCGGCGACGAACGACGTCGCGAGCGTTGTCAAGGACTTTTTGAGCATGATCGCATCGACCAACCAGCTGAAGCACGAGGAAGTGGCCGCCAAGCGAGAGGAAATTGCCGCCAAGCGAGCGGAAGTTGCCGTGAGGAAGGAAGAGCTCGCGCTCAGGCATCGCAAGCTTGAGCTGGAGGAGCAGCGGTACCTCCTTGACAAGGCCGAACGCGAGGCTCGATTCCAGATGGAGAAAACGGAGCGCGAGGCGCAGCTCCAGTTTATGCGTAGCACCATCGAAATGATGCGGTCTCTTACCTCAAACAAGTAATAAATGTACTCGCATCCTCCATGTAGATGTGTTGCTTGCAGATGGAGAAGCTCTTCGGCCGTGGGTGGGCACAAGCCCAAGCGGCTCGTCACTTGAGTTCCTCACTTCATATTACACGCAGTACAGACATCACGGAAACACAGCAGTGTACTAGTATGCCGAGCGGCTGGAGCCAGAGCTTAGAGCCACCGTTGTAATCCATGCACGTCTGCAGGTAGCGGACGATGCAGCTCCCACTCGACACTCACTCGTACCGGGCTCATGCACCGATTGCACTAAGCCTCGTGCTCGTCAAGATTGGCGCCATTGAAGCCATGACACGAAGTCCAGCAAAAGACACACACATGCAGGGAGTATGGCGGTGTGCAAGGAGAGCAACACAAATGCAGCTTATCTCGCTTGTACTTGAGTCTCTAACCGTCCTTCAATGACGGTCAATGGGGTATTCCCTTGAGGACGATAGACGTCGCATAATTGGACTGAAGAGCTCCAGAAGGCTGGTACTATGTCGTGTCGAGCCTTTTACGAAAAGATTGGGCAGGCTTAGAGCCATCCGTCGAGTTCGATTCGTCATTTGCCAAGCTTCCGGACGCACTTCCATATAACATCTATTTGCAGCGTGCGGGAATATACACCGATATGTACTGAGTATCACTGGGGCTGGTCTCACATTGTCGGACGAGCATTCATTGATGTAAGCCATGGCGTCCGTCTCGACGTGGCATAAGTTAGTAAAGCGTAGTTGTGGCGCAACGCTAGGCGGTTTTGGTATATTGTGGATGGCTTGACGTGTGCAAGCGCGACGCAGAGTTCTGGGCTCCGTGGGCGGTCATTGCACGCTATATTGTCTTGGTAAGCACATGTGTTGCCACTTGAGATACGCACCGCGGCAACACACATAAAAGACGCCCAGCGCTCGTACTCGTCTTCGTTGAAGGCCGCGAGCTCAAAGAGGTCGGGGCGCCCGAGGTAGCCGCCAGGCATCTTGCGCGACCCGGCGATCGTAAAGTTGTAGGGTTTGGGGTTGAACATCTTGCGCTGCGAGTTGAGGACAACGGGATCGTGCACGCGGAAGAGAATCGTCGACCTATTGCGTGTGAGTTAACGCGTAAATGGACATAGAGGACACGTCGTACTGGGGCGTGAGCTGGCGCAGGCCATGCTGCACATCAAAGCAGGCAATCTCGACAAAGTCGGGCGATCCAACCGAGAAGACCACGGCGTACCTAGAGTTGCGTTTGGAGTTTGGAGTTTGTATTTCCGCTCTGTACCGGCGAACCCATGACTGGAGGCTACGCAGACCCAACGCCGAGGACGCGAGGTTGTTGACGCTTTCGTAAAGCCACCCTTCAAAGAGCCGGGAGCGCTACACGCATGTCCAAGCTTGAGCAATATCAACGCGCTGGATTCTGTACCTGCTCCAGAAGCTCCAAGCACTTGGCCGACGCGAGCACTTGTCGACGGCAATCGATGTTGCGCCGGCAGACGTCCATGGCCGAGAGGCCTTCGCGGTTGCGCAGCGCCGGGTCCTGCACGCTGAGCAGCACGCCCACGAGGTCAAAGTGGCTGTGCATGCAAGCGTGATGAAGCCCTGTATGACCTTGGTTGTCTTGCGCGTACACATTGGCGCTGTGCATGAGGAGCGCTTGGACGCACCGCACGTGGCCCTTGGCGCAGGCGGCAATCAGCGGGTCTGTCTGTGGCGATTCAGTTACTCGAGCACAGGGCGCAGTTGGGCGGCGTCGTTGGGCAAACCCGCCAAGTGCTGCAGCATGAGCATGTCGTCGCCTGCGTTGGCCGCGGTCCAGACACGGTTGGCAGGCAGCGTGGTCGTTGCGAGGAGCGAGGCAAAGAGGCCGAGCTGCTTGACGCCGTTCGCCGCCTGCACGACGCGCTGCAAGGCGCTCAGAGATCCCTGCCGCTCGACGGGTCCCTCTTTTACCTTCGTCTCTTGGGACAGCATCATGGGCGGGGCTTCTTGCGGGTTGGGCGCCATCGTCGCTGCGACCATGGCGTCTCCCTAGCGATGTCGGAATGCGTGTTGCCGCCGACGTGTGGGCTCAAAACGGTTCGGAATTTGAGTTTTACAACCGGCCCAAATACCTTGTTTTTATATAGAAGCGACCTCAACGATCAAGTATATGACTTTCAGTATGGACTGGCAAGGCGTGGACGACTCAATGACTATTGAGTTTGCAGTTGCCAGTGTGTGCGCCAAGGCTGGCAAATGCCGTTGGTGCTGCAAGGTTGGGTCGCAGCCCCTTTGACAGGCATAGGCCTCTCATGGAAGATGCCATGGCGCTCCAAAATGGCGGTCCAACTCCAAAATGGCGATCCAACTCAAAAATGGCGGTCCAGCTCAAAAATGGCGGTCCAGCTCAAAAATGGCGGTCCAACTCAAAAGCGCAGACGCTCGTTTTGTTTCACGCGTGTCGTGGAGACAGAAATTCTCGCCAGCACTCACTCTGGTGGGTCGTTTTGAGTTTCATGGGTCGTTTTGAGTTTTGTCCAAGAAAACTCCCTCCAATTGCCAATCAAAGCGCGCCAAAATCCCGTCTTCCGTCCATCATGGTCACGTCATAATGTCTCGTTCATGCGAGCAGGATGTATTACTCGGAGTACATCCGCGCAAGAGGAGGATTCCATTCTGCTATATGGTACTCGATGCGGCACCCAAAGAGGCGACCGTCGGGCATGTACAATACATGTCGTAGTAAAGCCAGCGTCGGATAGCATCGGCAAGGCAGTTCCTTGATGCGTCAGGGGTTTCGCCTTGCTGGCGGTTGCCGTCGAATAAGAAAGAACTCAGAACTCACACGAATGTTTTCCAGATTCGTGCTTCTCCGTGTTTTCTCGTGCGAGATTCGTAAATCGTTTCCCACTGATCACTTCCGATCGCTCGGATCTACAAGCGGTCGCGCGCCTTGCACCTCCCTATTCCACAAGCGCCGGCCTTTCATAAATGCAGTGACATGAGCTACTAGTACCGCTATTGGCATGGACACTACTCACTACTGCCGGCGCGGTTATCGTCTTTTTCACACACGCGACCGGATATTTACCGGTACGCTGTTCCACGCACACCATTTGCGTTTGTTTCGAATCTCCGTTGACGAAGCATTCCAAATAGTGTGCTTGTTCGATTTCGAACGCAAGCCATTCGAATTTTCGAGACGTTGGCAGCCACGAGCGCCTTGTGCACGCTCGTCGGAGGTTCATTTGCGTGTACTGCGACTAGACGGCGGGCATGCCAATGTGCAGTCTGTCCATAGTATGTACCTCTGGCCCGATCCCTCTCATCCGATCTTGAAAGCTTGCTTGAACCCGAGGATCCGCGCATTTCGGGCGCAGCGTGTGGGACGTGGGCGGGAATTTCTCGCGCGGCAGAGAAAAAAAGCACGGGGCCGGCCATGCTATACCTTGGTGTTTGTATACCGAGCGGTGCATTACGTAACGCGCGCCGTGTACTTGGCGTTTGTATGCGAAGTGCATCACGCGTTGTGATTGGCGGAAAATTTTCTCGCGGCGCGTGGGATTGGCGCGTGCCTCTGAGTGGTGGCTACGCTTTAAAATAGAAGGTTTGGCGCTTTGTCTTGGCGTTTGTATGGCATCCGAAAAAGACGGGGGTTTCCGGTTGGGAATTCAGTTGTTCAGCTCCACCGACGAAGACAGCATCGTCTTCCTCGCGTGACCGTCCCCTGCGCCACCTCTTCCTCGTCGTCGTCGCCCGCCATCTCCATCGACGGGTTCCTGGTACATGACGCGTAAGGCGAGGCGCATCGCGCTCATCGTGGTGATGGCCTAGACTTGCTCCATCTCTTCCTCTCTGCACCGTCGCCTCGACCGAGACACTTGCGGCGCGAGGTGGGTGGCATGGCGATTCGCCGCAGCGATTGACACGTGTGCTTGTGCTCCTAGACAGGACTTATAGCCACGGCCATGGCGTACACCTTTACGTGCACGAACGACTGGCTCTTGACGGACGACGAGCTTAAGAGCTCGCCGTCGAGCCGGAAGGGCATTGCGTGGGACCAGGAGGTCGAGCTCCGGAAGAATGGCATCATCTTTTTCGAGAGCCTCGCCAAGATCTTCCGCATCCCGCGCCTTGCCGACTCGACGGGCAAGCAATTGTTCCATCGGTTCTTCACGCGCGAGTCCTTTACGGACCATGACAAGTACCTTGTCGCGGCCACGTGCCTCTTTCTGGGCGCCAAGGCCGAAGACCATCCGCTCGCGATCGCCAACTTTGCCGAGCACTACATTGCGCAGCGCCGGTCGGTCACGCTCGAGTTTGCCTTGCGCTACCACACGATCGAGTCGATCTCGGAGGCCATCTTGGCCAAAGAGTACGTCGTCCTGCACGCGCTCGGCTTTGACCTGGACGTGGCGTTTCCGCACATGCTCTTGAACGACAAGATTGAGCGCCTCGTGGAGCTCCACACGGCGTTGACAACGGATGAGAAGGCATTGCTCTCCAACACGCTCCTCAAGACCACGTGGAGCTTCTTGAACGACTGCAGCCGGACGCCGCTGTGTCTGCGCCTCGACGCCGACGACATTGCGGCCGGCGCCGTGTACCTCGCGGGCATGCTTGACAACACGGTGCCCGATACGGTCACGACCCGCGACGGCCAGCCGTGGGAGTGCGTCCTGCGCACGAATCAAGACATGCTCATCGACGCGGCGACCTTCATCTTGGAGGCGTACGTGTGCGACGGCATTGACGAAAGCAAGCTGAGTCCGTGCATCGTCGAGCTCCTCAACCGCTTCCACCCGTACCGCGGGCTGGAAGAGGTCGAGTTCAACACGGACGACCAGACGTCGCCCTTGTCCTTTGTGTGCATGGACGACGGCGACGACAACACGACCGACCTCGAGTCGGACGTGGTGAATGGCGGCACCCCCGACGACATTGCCGACAAGGCCTTTGAGGACGAGCAGTATGACTACCTCGGGAAGCTCTCGTCCAAGAAGCGTCGCCTCAGCATGGACGACGACGATGACGTGGACGCGTCGCCCTCGTACACGCCGTACTCGCCGCCCTATGGGTGCGATGCGCCGGTGGTGACGCCATTCTCGCCGATTGCCTCGAGCAAGCGGCCGAAACTTTGATTATTTATGCCTGGGCCCCAACCCCGCCCTATTTAAAAAGACGAGAAAAAGCAAGTAGCGGATAGACGACGACGAAGCGACTGCGTGTGGATGTATCTTAACTTATCGCGGTCGGGCTACCCGCGCCCGACCCCATCAACATCATCAGCATTGGGGTTTTGTGAAACATAAAAATAAAGATTAAATTCACACTCATTTCAACCACTCTCTTCCTCTTCACTTTGTTCTCACTGTCGTCCTCGGCTCGTCTGCCACCACACGGCTCGTCCTGCCTGCATCGTGCACTAAGATCTACGCTCTTCTAGCCGAGACAATAAGATCTACAGTACGGTCTTATAGCCGAGATTGCCCATCAAGACAGAGCCCTTGTACCAACTGCATCAACCAGTTGGACTCCATCGAGATGCTTCCAGCCGGTGTTAACGCTGGTTTAGTTGGCCTTGGGACAGCTCAGAGAGAAGTACTACGTATCTTGGAGCTGGTCTCATAGCACCGCATGAGAGTACGAGGTCGGAGGATCGTCGTCGATGGTATAAAGCCCGACCTCGCACCTCATTCGACCGCACCTGTCGTCGCTTGACGAGACCACACGCCATTGCATCTTGTATATTATCCTCCTCTTATCACGGCAGCGGGCGCTGGGCTTGATAAATATAGTAGATGATGAGGCCAAAGACGAGCGCGCGCCACCCGAGGAGCAGCGTCAGGATCACAAAGATGAGGAGCGTGACCTTCTCGACGGGTGCGCTGCGCATGCAGAGGATCGGGATCGCAGGCATGTTGACCGTGCCCTGCATGCCAATGGCCGCGCCAAAGCGGCTAAAGGGCGAGTCCGAGACGGGCGGCGCCGGCGCGTTGGTGCCCATGCTGTTGACGGTCGTGATGTTGCCGCCGGGCGCCCGCGTGCTGCCAAAGCGCGCTGAGCCATAGTTGGGCGGCTCTGAGCCTTGCTTCTTGATCTTGAGCACGCGCGGGTCGTTGTCCGCGACGATCTCGCCGTTGATGATGTGCACCATGCTCACTTCTCGGCAAAACGACGACTGCCTGCTTCGTCGGTGGTTGAAATCGGCAGATGCCGAATTGGAATGGTGCAACTGAGCACGACAGAGTAGTGGGCCGAATTGGAATGCGTGCGGCCTTTCTGAGCACGACAGAGTGGGCATGCGTAGCATCGACTCCAGTATAGGTTGGCGTTGGATGACGCACAAGACGAGCATCGACTCCAGTATAGGTTGGCGTTGGATGACGCACAAGACGACCGGCATCGTCTTGAACGCGGCAATGGCATGCGAAAGCCGCGTTGGCATGCCGAAAATACGTTGGTTTAGGACAATGTGCCACGTGGAAAGTCAAATCTAGGCCATTTCGGCACGTTGAAGTTTACAATTAGGACAGGCCCGCGATTTCCGAACAGATCTTTTGCACAAACTCTTGCATGTACGCGTGGCGCTCGTCCGCAATGCGCCGGCCCGCGTCCGTCTTCATCATGTCCTTGAGCTTGAAGAGTTTCTAGTGCCATTGTTCAGTTCGACATGGAGGTTCAGATTGCACACGACCACCTCATAAAAATGGTTGAGCGTCGCGCCGTCCTTATTCTTCATGTACGCCTCTTTGTCCATGCCGACGTTCGGGGGACTCTCGACATCGTAGAGTACGCGCTTCTTGTGGCCACCGTACGTCAAGCAGCGGGCAATACCAAGGGCGCCAATCGCATCCTACACACTTGGTGAAAAAAATGCTATCGAGCATCCTCTTCGTACCAAGCGGTCAGCATCTTGGACACACGCGAGCTCGGGGAACATCGCCTCGGCCTATATAGCGCCCCATTCGTTGCCTGCTACTACAAGGAAAGGGCAACGTACTCCACCCGCGAGCTCCTCCTTGAAGCCAACACCCTTGATGATCTTGAGCACGAAAGCGATCTTCTCGGCCTCCACGTTCTAGATCCCGACGCGTTCCGAGACATTCCATGGAAGCGCATTGCGTACCTGGGACTGGAGAAAGGCCAGCGCTCGCTCGCTCGTCTCGCTACCAGCGTACTTCCAATCGTCAATGTCGTGGAGGAGCGCCGCGAGCACGACGCAGTCCATGCGTGCGACCTTCTCTTCGGTCGCAATGCGTACGCTCATCCGCCACACGCGTTCAATGTGGTTCCAGTCGTGCGACGCGTCGTTGGACGAGAGAGCGCTGCGCACAAACTCGACGGTCTTGGCGATGAGCGGGTCGGACGTGGCCATGACCGGGCCAAAGCGTGCGCGCCATGCGTCGGCTGTGATCGTGCTGCCATTGGTTGCCATGGTACTGCGTGTCCTTGGTTTGAAAGCTGGTGCTAATAAGCGCGAGGCGAATTGAGTTGTGCAGACGCTTCAAGCACCTGCAAAAGCACTGGTCGTCCACAATGTGCGGGAAGGCGCGTGCCATGCAGTTGCCGCCATTTTGCACTTGCCGTTTTGCCACCATCTGGTGGAGTGACTAACATGGGCTGTCCTTTTATAGATTGTGCTCTTGAATATACTTGTAATGATTGGTTTTTACAGGTATATAGACTTGGTGCGGTGTATATACGTTAGTTTCCTTATGTCCTTGCTGGCAAGTGCAACCTCAGTGACAGCAAGTTTGTATGGTGCGTCGCACGGGCCAATCAAGGTCGCCGAATTCGGCGTCGGTCCTTCCAGCGCACAAGACGGACGATCGATGCTGCAAGCCCGCGAGAAGACCCGCGACCTCGTCACGCGCTGCTTTGTGAACGGCCTTGGCTACCGCGTCGCAGCGGTCTACGCACCCAACGTGGCCAACGTCATGCGGGCCAAGTGGACCGACCAGCACAACCCAGTGCTCTCGACGCAAGACACGCGCGAGTGGTCCGAGTACATGGCCGGTGCGACGATGCTGAGCGCCTTCTTCAAGGGCGAAGAGCGCGTCAAGATGAGCCTCAAGAATGCGTCGCACCACATTCAAGTCGAAGCCATGAGCGTCGGTGAGGTCCGTGGCTACACACGTCCGGACCCGACGGGCCCGACGGCGTACTCGGTGCTGGAAGTCGACAAGGTGCTGTACGGCGCCGCCAAGCCGTACAAGACGATCCTCTCGAGCATGGGCAGCGCGCAAGCGGATTGGCAAATGTACTACGACGTCTCGGAGCAGGTGCCGACGATCGTCAAGATCGAGTCGGGCGTCGGCGAGAACGACGAAGTCGCGTGCTGCGGTATCACGGTCCAAGAGCTGCCGCAGGTCGAGAAGCCGTCGCCGCTCCAGGACCGTCTCCGGCTCTTTGAGGCCCTCGATATGCTCGAAATGGTGCAGTCGGAAGGCATGCTCAGCGTGCTCAATGTGCTCTTCCCCGAAGTCGCCATTTCGGCGGACGACTGCAAGCGGATGCCCGTCGACTACTACTGCCGCTGCTCGAAGGAGCGTTTCGTCATGCGCCTCCACCAGCTGCCGGCGGACGACCTCAACGACCTCGTCTCGGAGGGCGGCGTGAGCATGTCGTGCAACTACTGCAACGCCGCGTACTTTGTCGACGCGAACCAGGTCCAAGCGATCGCGATTGAGAAAATGGCCAAGTAGAATAGTACCATAATTGATACAACGACCCACCTGTCGCTCCACCTCGATGAGATCTTCGCGCTGCTCGGTGTACCATGGCTCCGTCTAGAAAGAACGAGTGCTCGTCTAGCCTCTCGAGCTACGGCAGCAGTCTTGGTGAATGTCCATTCCTTTCCATACCCGAACGATTTTTGCGCACGATTATCAAGTTGATATTTCCGCAAAAAGATACGAAAAGGTTTCGTATCACACATTCGTGTACCGTGTATATCTTGAGGAGTCGCGCGTTGTAGTTGTGTGGCTCGCACATTCGAATGTCGTCCAAGGCCCGCGCATCGACCACGTCCAAGAAGACGGACAAGTCCTCGTCGGTACCGGCGGAGAAGGACGAGCGCAATGCGCGGCTGCGCTCCCACCTCGACGACCTCGACACGTACATGGAGAAGCTCTACGAAGAGGACATGGAGTCCAAGCTCGACGGCGTCACGCAGATCCTCAACCTCTCGGAGTTTGGCGCCAACATTGAGGTGCTCATCCAGAACGAAGCACTCATGGTATCGCAAAAGCTGGCCTTGTCTCCACGTCACCCTCTTGACATACTAGAGCCTTCTCTCGCGCGTCCTCAACGACGAGTACAAGAAATCGTACGACTTTTCGCTCAACATGATGCGCATCTTTTGGTGCTACTCGAACTTTCTCCAGCTGCACCCGATCCTGAGCAACTACCGCATTGGCGCGATTACGCTCAAGATCGTCGACTTTGAGGTCAAGCGCCACGAGCTCCGGCGCGAAGAAGAGCGCGCGCTCGAGCGGACGATCGCCGAGCAGCAGAAGGCGGGCATCGAAGCCGACGCGGTCGCCAAGCTCAAGGCCGAGAAGAAGAAGAACAAGAAGCGGCTCAAAAAGCAAGACCAGCTCCTGTACCTCGAGCTATCAACGGGTTGGTATGTACTAGTGGATATGTATATGTAGGTACGTCTGTCTCAGCGTGCTCTTCAACCTCGCCGAAGACATTCACACGGAGCGTAAAATGGTCAAGAAGAAGATGGTGCATTTTTTGGCCAAAATGCTCGACCGCGTGACTCCCGATTTGGTCATTCTCACAATCGGGTTTCTCAAGAAATTGAGGTACAAGTTGGCACGAAAATATGCATGCCGACGTTTTCGACTAGCGTTTTCGAGGAAAACAAGGAGACCATGATCGAGCTCCAAGTGCCGGAAAATCATCCGCTACGTCAAATGCAACCACGACAAGACGGCCCAGGTGCGATAGACTCTACCGCGCGAAATGATGCACCGATGAATAATGATGGGATGTAGATTGCGCTGAAACTCCTCTTTAACCTCTCGTGGGACGCCCGCGTGCGCGAGGCCATGGTCAAAAACAGCCTCGTCCCGAGTCTCGTCGAGCTGCTCAAGAAGCCGCCTTTCCGCGCGCTCACGCTGCGTCTCCTCTACCACCTCTCGATGGACGACCGGTGCAAGTCGATGTTCACGTACACGGAGGCGATCCCGATCGTGATGCAGCTCGTGATCAATTTTCCTCAAAACATCGTCGCCAAGGAGCTCATGGCGCTCGCTGTCAATCTGAGCATCAACGCGCGCAATGCCGAGATGATGACGCAAAGCAAGGGCCTCGAAGCGCTCGTCCAGCGCGTCCTTCGCACGCGGGACGTGCTGCTCATGAAGGTACATATTGCGGCCAAGAGTTAAGCGCTTGCGAGATTTTTTTGCCGCATTTTGACCTTGTGTTTCATTGTTTTTGCTAGTGCATTCGCAACATTTCCCAATGGTCGTATACGATCCAAGAAGAGCTCACGGCCGAGCGCAACTACAAGTACAAGGGGCTCTGGGCGCCGTTTGTGATGCCTCTTCTCGAGCTCGCGCAAGGCTCGGACAACCACGACCTCGTCGTTGAAATCCTTGGCACCTTGGGCAACATGACCCCGAATGACTTGCCGGCCAAGACAACATGGGACAAGCTCCTCACGCAGTCCGTCTCGGTGATTCCGTTCCTGAGCAAGCTGCTCGTGCGCGGCTTTTCTCAGGTAATACATTTCAATCGGTTGTGAAAACATTGTGGAAACATTGTCTATGGATAGGACGACGTCGTGCTGCAAGTCGTCATGTTTGTGAGCGCACTCATGCTCGAGCCCAAGTGCGCGCCGCTGATCACGTCGTCGCGCATCGTCCGGAGCTTCCACTTGATCTTTCAAGACAAACAAAACGACTGCGAGCTCACGCTGCAGCTGCTCTTTTGCTTTTACCGTATGCTCCGGCACCCCGAGACGCTGGATGACATTCTGTATGGCTGCAACATGCTCCCGGACCTGCTCCTTGCCGCCGACTCGGCCAATATCGAGGTATCAACCACATATCACGAGAGTATCGAAAACGAATGGCAATCGCATAGGTGCGCCGCATGTGCGATACGGTCCTCGACGTCATCATTGACCACGACATCCACGAAGGCGAAGTCGGCGAGTTTGGCCGCCAGATTCGCCGCCGCCGGTTCGAGATCCACAACGCAGAGTACCTCAGCATGCTCCACCACCACGACGCCCACGACGACGAGCACGGCTTGCACCTTGGCGACGATGACGATCACCTTCGCCACGACGACGACGACAACTACCGTCATCGTAAATAGTGTGGCTTTCAACCCACCGTGCATATTTCCTAGCCTTTTCTATACATCAAGCGCCACTCTATGTTTGTGTTGGTAGCAACATCATCGGCCATGAAGGCTTGGCACGCGAGTATCCGTCCGTGTGATGGCTGCGTCCGAAATATGCGACATGACACCAAGGGGTAGGGTATTCGCGGTTGCGACAAAAGAGAGTGTGGGACGTTGTTGCGGACTCGGCAGCATTGTTTATGCGAACGCGACGGGGTCCGAGAGGATTGAGATCGTGGTTGGAGGCACGGCGTCGTGAAGGACTTGCCACATGGCGCGCGTCGATGCCGTTGGCGTGTGCTTTCCCGAGTAGTCGAGGGCGTCGACATGCCACATGCCAAGGCCGCCGAGGTCCGCGGCGAGGGCAAACTTGGCCTGGAGGCTCTCGGGGTCGTCGTACCACGTTTGAACCACTCCACCTGTCGCGTTGCGATGGACAAAGTACGGCGTCGCCGTAACGTTGTCCCAGCGGCGCTTCGTGGTATGGAGCTGCGCCATGACGTCGCGGTAGTCGAGCTGAGAACCGGCCGCGTCGCTGCAGGGTGCGCCTCGAAACGGTACCTAGCGCGTCATTTCAAGCGCAACACACAGATCGATGTGTACCATCGAGAGCGAGCAGAGGTCTGCGATCGGGTCGTAGTGGCGGCACGGGTACTGGTAGGCGTACCAGGGCAGCCCGAGGAGGAGCTTGGCCTTGGGCACCTTGGCACCGTAGACGTAGTCGTCAAGGCCGCGCTGGACTTGCGCGATCGGACTGTTGGCACCGGCGAGGCAATGGTCGTAGAGCTGGCTGCGCATGTCGTACTACGTGGAGATGCATCGCTTGCTTGGACGATGAGAGATCATCGCGATACCGCCATGACAAATACATAGTCGGCGGCGGCGGCGAGGCCCGCATAGTCGTAGTAGCGCTGGTCGATGCCACTCGGCGACCACGCAACGTCAAACGTGATCTGGTTCACGGCTGGATGAGAGGACGGGACGGAGAGGAGGAAGGACCTGGGCGTGGCGCGTGAACGCGTGCGCCTGCAACTCGACGCGCAGCTCTTGCAGTAGCAGCGTCAAGCAGGCGGCGTGGTCGTGGCGTGTGATTGCAGCTTCTGTGTCGACGTTGACGCCGTCGGCGTAGTTGGTCACGATGGCCGTGTACGTGGCGTGCACCCACGCCTCGCGCGCACTCGCATTGCAGAGCTGGTCGACGTGCTCGAAGTTGTGCAGCACGACGATCTTGACGCGATGGGCGTGCGCGTGGCAGAGCAAGCCTTTATCGAGGTTCCACGCGATCGTCGTCAGCACCGAGTAGTCGTAGTAGCGCCAGTTGTCGCTCGCAGCCGGCGAGAACGCAAACACCTCAAAGCGGCGGCCGGATGCGACCGGCAAGCACAGCGACGCCTCTGCGCAGGGGCACGCCGCCAAGCTCGCTTGCTCCAGCGCGTTCCACGCCGCCATGGCCGAGACGGCAAGAAGGCTCCACAAGACCACGAGGACCGTCCTGCCCATCGCCGATGTCGGTGCCCGAATGTATCCGGACGAATGTGCGGTATCCTTCAGAGGCGAAAGACGACTAACTAAACAAGTTCAACAAATCCCATCGGCAAGCAAGTCGACACACAAAACGACTAAGGCTAGCTGCACGCAACACTAATGACGTGGCAGTCCGAAAGGCAAAATCGCCAAGGAGCCGTCGAGCACGCCCACTGCGACGAAACGAAGTCTTGCGCTCGCTCCTAATAGCGACCAGGATATGCTTTTCTATCGAGACCCGGCGAAATGCCTTTGCGCATTTAGGTTTATAGCCGTTTAACTCGTCTGGGTGTAGGTGAGGACAATCACTTGGTCTGGTGCGCTGTAAAATCACTGCGTCGAGAGCACAAATCGTCAGGTCAGAGGTCGCTAATTACTCTAGAACGTCACAGTGCTATTGCGTAGTATACATCGATTTACATTGTCGGTACTGTACGATGGCTGCATTGGTCTTGCCATCGGCGCTTGTTTCCACACGAAGCTACGGCTGGGCTGCGGCGGGTCAAGGTACATGTACATCGGGCAGTGGCAAGATGCTGTCGCCAGGAGCACGATCTGCAGGAAATGCATGCGCAGGGAGACCCACCGTTGATGAGCGCGTGGGTGGGCGTCTCACTCGGCGCAACGACGCCGGCTTCCACAATACCACTCGCCAGCCAGCGGCTCCGGCTCGTACATGGCCGTGACGCTGCCACGCAAAACCTGCAGGCGCCGGTACTTGAGCTGAACCTAGGCAGACGGTGGATGCTTGCGGCCCTGGCAGCTGGCCGAACGAATCATGCGACCTCTTGTTGAGGATTGCAGCGAGTAGGTACAGGGGGTGTCTTTTACCTTGGACAAGGCTACTTGTTTTAAGGCCTCGGTCTCCAACGGGAAGAAGAGAACCGGTGCTTGGCGTCGTCCGTGTGTGCCACAACGACGAGCTCCCAACGACCCGACGACGCAGGCGATGCAAGAGCCCCCAAATGGCGCTTTGTTTATGACGACAAGGCGAAGACACTACCACGTCGCCAAGGCCCTACAATTGTACCCGTCTCGGGCACTGTAGGGAACGAGACGACCAATTCACAAGGTTTTGTGAAGGTTGTTTCTCTTTCTGTTCATTGCGATAGATGTATTTTCACAGCACCTCAACACCATAAGTAGTGTCCTCAACACCATGATGGGCAGTAGTGTCGAGGGGTTGTCTCCTCCAAAGCAGGAATGTACTACATGATGGAGCAACAAGTCCGTGGCGCGATCCTGCCGTGGTCGTAGCAGCTTGAGGCAATGAGGTGCCCTCTCGCGAGCCAACAACACAAAGATCAACATGACAGCTTACATTCAAGTTACGTTGGTGAAGTACGTATGGGCGATGGCGAAGAGTGGGCGAAGGGCGCGGCCCTACTCTTGCTGCGACGGAGCGCCGAGCGTAATGCCTTCGGATTCATCGACCGGCGGACCCGGGATCTGGAACGGAAAGTCGACGTCGATCTCGCGGCGAAGGTCAGCGAGTGGTCCAAGGGCCTCTACGACAACACGAGGAAATAAGACGTTGTACGGTGTAGTGATCTGTACTACCGCGAAAGTCTGGGGACTGGAGCTCGCCGTAGATCTCGAGGGCGTCGGCCATGGTAAACTTCATGTTGTGACGCATTGCCTTGTCAAATGCTTCCTCGTCGTCGAGGAAGTTGGACGTAAGGTCCGGCGCCGGAAACCACGCCGAGGGTTTCGCGTCTGACGACGAGTCGATACGGTCCATGTCAGGTCGTGTTGCAGTACTAGTATGGTCGCCAACCTCGCGAGACGTAGCTGCTTCAGAAGCCGCTGGCACCGCTTGCGCCTACAACATGTACACAGGATCGACGTCGGTATGGCTTGCTCTTGTCGCACCGCCGCCGGGGCGGGTGTCGAGGACGTCGTCGCGTTCGCGGCCTTGGCCGGGGAGGACATTGGCTCGCTCGATGCATCTTGCGCGGCTGCGCTGCGCGGATGCTCCGTCTTCTGCGAGCTTGAAGTCATTGCCCTGGCGCAGAGCAGATGCATGCATGCATGTGTACCTTGGCGTCGTTGACCATGTTGCGGCGGCTTTGGCAATTGATCACTGCGAGATTTCAAGTATTTTGTATATTGTTTCAAAATTGACCAATCAGACGGAAAACCGAGCACAATTTAAGCCAATCAAATGATGCGTCAGACTTGGGCAGCCAAGCACAATTTAAGCCAATCAAATGATGCGTCGGACTTGGGCAGCTCGTACGATGCCACGCGAAATCGGGACAGTGACCGCAGCCCGTACCGTGCGTGCTCACGCTCTCGTACTATTTCCTCGCTGGTCGATGGCGACCGGCGACATACATGGCTTGGCTTGGCCAACGAGGTGAGTGGCGCGTCGACGGTACCGGTATACGGACAAGAAAGGTCGCACTTGATACTTTGATAGATGAAAACACACATACTATTCCTCGTCGTTAATCCAAGACGCAGCACTCGTCGTTCATTCCATCTGAACGCGCTGCGTCATCTCCACGTCGCTCAGGCATCTTTCCTCCGAATGTAGCCGCTCGAGCAAAACGACGGCTTGCACACAAAGTGGCGGCCCACCGTGCGGAACGAGCCCTTCTTCAGGAGGAGGTACCCGACGGTCGCAAAGCCAACGATCGCGGCGATCGCGCCGTCACGGACGCGCCGCGCCAAGTCCTCGGCGTTGTGCAGCGAGAGCGAGACGCCCACCACCATGAGCGCGACGACCGCCATTTCCATGAGGAGGTGGAAAAACTGTGCTGCTGCTGCATCGTAAACGGCGAGTCGGCGCGGCGGTCGACCGCGTAGTTGCCCACAAAGAGGTCCATCGCATCCTGCCGAATGCCGTCCGAAAAGTTGTTGAGGTAGTAGCGCGTGACCGAGTTGACGCCGTCCTGGATCGCACCGGCCAGCGTCCGCTTGCCCGTGCGCGTGAAGTCCGTCTTGAGCGCGCCTGTGCCCGCGTACATGACCGAGACCGCGTCCGCGTTGTCGGCCCATGCGTTCTTAAACTGGAGCTCAAAGGCCTCAAAGGGCGAGTCGAGCCAGTTGGTAATATTTGCCGTGTTGACGCCGAGCGCTTGGAGCATCGCGCGGCGGCCAATGAGGCTCATGACCACGTTCGTGCGGTCGAGGTTGTCCATGCAGTTGACGCGGAAAACACCCTTCTGCTTCTTGAGCACACGGCCGTCGCGGTCGGCTTCAAACCAATCGTACTTGGAGAAGCAGTCGTTGACCTGGTCCATGAGCTTCGAGAGGTTGCCCCACTGCATCTTGCGGCACTCGTGGTGAAAGTCAAACCACACGTACGTAATCGGCTCGGCAAACAAACTCGGCTTGGGCGAGAGCGCGGCTGGCGGCGACACCGTCTCGACCGACGGCGTCGACCGGCGGAAGCGCAGCCGCGGCGACGGCGGAATGAGACCACCCGACTCACCGAGAAAGCTGCCCGAGCGATCGCTTCGCTCGAGCGGCTTGTCGTCGTCGAGGGACGAGCTCGCCGTCTGCAACGGCGACGGCGCCGAGCCGTCCGCCGACTGCGCATTGTACTTTTTCGCGTACTTTTGATACGCGGTGCCGAGCTGCGCTTGGTCGCGGACCGTCGCGCTCTTGCCCGCCTTGTCAATGAGGTTCACGACCGTAATGTGCCCGTACTTGGCAATGATCTGGTCAAAGTGCGCGCGAAACGCGAGCTCGTTCCAGTCGACGATCGACTCGGACGAGCTAAAGGCGTAGCGCGTCCGGGGCATGTACTTGAGCGTCACCATTTGGTCCCAGTAGAGCGGGATCGAGCCGCGGATCTGCACGTACGAGCAAATGCCACCGTCCGGCTTGCGCATGAGCACCTCCGTCTCGGCAAAGTTGGCCGTGTGGCCGTCCTTGTCGACGCCGCGGACGTTGAAGCGCGTGCCGATGCGGCGCCAGCTGCGGCGCGTGAAGAAGAAGAAGTCAAACGGTGGCACGTCCGCGCTCACCTTGACGTTGGGCATGACCTTGACGTAGCCGTTGATGACCGGGACGATCCACTTTTCGAGCTTGAGCTTGGAGCGGAAGAAGGGCTCGAGGACCGGCTTGTTCCAGAAGAAGCCTTCGTCGGCGCGCAAATGCATCGGCAGCTTGAGCCCCGAAGTGCCAAACCGGCGCTGCGCCGAGAGCGTCAAGTGGTACTCGAACGAGTAGTAGAAGAGCTGCGACTTGCCCATCGTCGAGAGCATGTTGAGGTACACGGCCTCGTCGTGCTTCTCCTGCTTCGTCGCCGTCGACATGAACTGGCGGTGCAGGGTTTCCGAGACCGGGATGAACTCGAGCTCCGTCATCTGGTACAGCACCTCGCCGCCTGGGCCCTTGCCGACGACGCGGCTCTTCTTCATGAAGGCCATGTGCGGCCCCGAGAGGAGGCTGTAGACACCATAGATAGCGTCCACGGGAATCGGCGGCGAGTCGTTGTCGTCCGGCACGCGCGCGACTTCGTCAAGGTCGACGATGCCTTGGTACGGCGCCGAGGTCGGCGCGGCGCCCTTGGCGGCCGAGAGGGGCGCTTCCGACGACGCGGGGCGCATGACGGGGATGCTGACCTTGAGCCATGACGACTCGCCCTTGCGGCAATCCTCGATGAGGAGCTGGTTCGCCTTGCAGTGGACGCGGAAGAGGCTCATCGTGGCCTCTGCTTGCTCGCGACGCAGCACAAATAAGAATAAGCCCCACCGTTGGGTCGTTACTTTTTCAATTGCCACCCCCTCCCCTTTGAAAAGGTCCTTGAACATGTACCATTTATATACAAATACCACAAGGACCTACCAAAACGATGGGTTTTCAGTACCCAAGAAAAATCCGTGGAAACGTCAGCACGCAGGGACAGGCTAAAGCGCGTTTAAACAGAAAACCAAGCTGGACTGTCCGTGGGAGTCGAGACGGTGGTTGATGCGGAAGCGCGTCCGTATGACAGATATCAATTCGACCCCTCCAGGGCACGCCATGGCCTCGTCGGGGCCTCCTCCACGGCGACTGTACCTGTATTTGCTAGTCAGCCCCAGCGTGGGTGTTAAAACGGACTTCTGGTCGGAGACGTAGAGGTCGATCGGTTGCGCTCGGTGTCGTGGGCTGTAATGGGCAGGTCATGCAGAAGGGTACATAAATTCAATTTATGTACCCTTGGTCATGCATGGTCTGGCTTGACCGTCGCGTGTTATCACCTCCGGTATAATACATCCTAGCCTACATGAATGCAGTTGTTGGAGTCGTCGTTGCGTCAAGCGTTTAACCCGTTGCGTCAGTGGCCGACCGCTGCAATTGAATTCAGCATCGTGCCACTTCGTGTCTGTGCACCGGACCCGGTGTACGTGGCAAACACCAACACGCGTGCAACATTGGTCACGCGTTTAAACGCGTTCAACATGATCATGGGTTTTAGTCACTGACGTAACGTGGTCGGTAACAGGCGGCGACTTCGCGGCCGTGCAAGCCGTCGGCCCGCGCGCCGACCGCCGAGCCTTCCTGCTGGCGACGAGGCCAGGCAGTAGCCGACCACATGGATGCCCTAGGATCGTGACTCGCTACAAGTATCGTCATCACCCGCGACGATATGCGCCTGCCAGCGTCATCCTCGACATGGATGACTGGCATGCAAGCACGTGTAGCCCATCTCATGGCCATGACACGCATGACGCGTGCTTGGCCTCACCGACCGTGCCATCAGCCGCATCGCGCATACGAAGCCATGACGCGTCTGCTTGGGAAGGTCATCATCGGAGAGTAGTATCGTGTTGTGGGTATATACGGTGGACACTAGACGGGCTGGCCGGCGAGGCGGAGGCGCTTCTGGACGAGGAGCACGGCCATGCCCCAGAGGAGGACGGTCCAGACCATCCACAGCAGCGGGAAGAGGAGCGAGTCCATGAGGCCTTTCCGGTCCTGGACGCAGTCGGGGTTCAAGATGATTTTGCCGCCCACTTCAATGCTGCCGCAGTCGGGCGCGAGCGCGTCTTTGAGCGCGCCGAGGAGGATGGGCGACGGCACGTCCCCAAACACGTGGATCAGCAGCGTGTTGACGGCGACGGCGAGCGCCGGCGCGACGGCGAGACACTGAGGAGCACTGCGATCGCCGTGCACGACGTCGTGCCAAAGAGGAAGACGAGCGCGATCCCAAAGAGCACGAGGAACCAGAGCTTGGACGGGAGCGACGCCCACGCGATGAGCGAGAGGCACGTGCCCGCGACCATGAAGAGGAACATTTGCCGCAGCGCCATGTACTGCCGCATGGCCACGTTCGCGCCAAGGTTGCGGCACGTGTAGTCGAGGATGAGGCCGCCCACCGGCGTCCCAATCGTTCCCGCCAGCACTAATCGCATGAAAAAAGATACATCAAAGTGTAGTAGACAGGAAGAAGCACGTACCGACGACGGAGCCAAAGACGACGGACGCGTGCGTCTCCTTCTCAAAGAGTCCGAGCCCGATGAGGAACATGGGGCCAAAGACACTCAGGCCCGCGAGCGAGAAGGTGAACGCAGCCGATCCGAGCACGACGAGCACGAAGACCGCGTTGTTGCTCACGGCGAACGCTTCGTGGAAAAAGTTGGCCGGCGCTTCGAGCGTCAACGTGGAGGAGGGCGCACTATTCGCGTCAGCATCGAGTGAGGTCGACGGCGACGTCTTGGCTTTGATTAACCGGCTGTGGTCTTCGAGGTCGTCGACGTGGGAGGAAGCGTCGTGCGTGATCGTCGCCTCGTCGTCGTCTTCGTCGGACGGCCGGTGTACCTGGTGATTGCCCGGACGGTCGTACTTGGCGGGAATGCAGCAGAGCGCAATGAGCGCGAGTGGCGCCATGAGGAAGGCCTCGACGTAGAACGCCCAGCCCCACCCGAGGTTCGAGTCGGCAAAGAGCGCACCGTACTCGTACCCGACGGCGGTCCCGACCTACGCAATGGCCTCGCATGGGATCCATTCACGAGGGGCAAACAACCGTACCGAAATGCAGGCGAAGAAGACGCCGAGCCAGAGCGTCCGGGTGGCGGGCGGCGCGTAGTCGTCGATGAAGGGCGGCGCAATGCATTGGAAGCTCGACTCGCCAATGCCACTGAGGATACGCCCGGCGAGGAGCACGTAAAAGCTGTTGGTTTGCTTGGCGGCGCCGCAGACGAGGACGGCGACGCACCACACGAGGAGGCCGACGCCGACGAGGCGGAAGGGCTTCATAAAGATCGAGAGATAGCCAAAGAGGAGGATGAAGCCGGCGTAGCTCGCGATGAAGGACGAGGCGAGGAGGCCGAGGTAGAAGCTCTCTTGGCCGACCGTGATGTTCATCGTGGCCTTGATAAAGTACTGGAACTGCGTCGGCGCGCCGGGAATGATCCCGCGGTCCACGTAGTTGAGCAGGTTGATGAGGCAGAAGAGGAAGAAGATCCACGTCGTCGTCACGCTCGACGGCCGCGCGGCCTCGACGACCTTGACCATTGCCATCAACTGGGGTGTTTCTTCGACTGTTGTTTACGGAAAAAAACAACGTGCGTGCGTACCTGCAATGTATAAAACACACAACAAATATGTTTAAAAACGTTTTAATCACGTCCGAACAAGTGCAAGATCGGCGAGATGGGCGGGCAAGGTATGCATCTGTCATTCTGTACACTATTCACCTGTCCATAGTCCATCGATCGATTAGTGCGGTTATGTGAGCGCTAACGTTATGGGCGAATGCAGTGCGACGAGACACCGCCCTTGCGACCCCTGCAGCATGGATGCTGGGTGCGTGCGACCATGGCGGCAGGTGGCACCAACCTCAACCGCGTTCGGGCATTGAGTTCGAATAGCTTCGCTGGCCCGCGACCTCTGGCATGAATGCGATACTAAAAGCTGCATTGACATGTGCACTGTACTCTGTAGTAGATGCGAGAGCACTTAGTCGCACAAGAGCGACCGGGCTTGTTGTGCCAGGCCTTGGAGCTCAGCGCAGGCGGCGCGGCGCGTTTGAGCAATGTCGTCGGCGCGCAAGACGCCATGCAACGTCCGTGCGAGCACGCCTGCGACGGCCATGTCGACGCTGGTGTCCAAGCGCCGATGGGCGCGGAAAAGCGCGTGGCGCAGGCCCGCACTGGCCTTGCGCCGCGTGGGCGCATACGTTGCCAGCACATGGGCGGCGCGAGCTTGTAGCATTTGCGCAGCCGCGGCGCGGGCCTCCAATTTAGCGTCGGCGTGGTGGCGACATAGCCGCAAGCGACTTGTCGATGTCACTTGGCGTAGGCAACAGCGCGCGGCATGCTGCACGGCCACGCGTTGCTGTGCGACGGCGCCGACTCGCGCCAAGGCGCGGGCCGCATCGCGCTGGCGGTGGGCGTAGAGGTGGCGCTTGGCATGGGCGCCCCACGCCGTCCAGAAACGCGTCTTGGCGGCGGTGAATTGGTCTGCGTGCACGAGACGCTGGCGGTCGAGCTGGGCGTTGACGTCGCGCGGCGGGACCTTTTCTTTGACAAGGTCATGGAGCGAGGTCAGCGCGGCGTAGCGCAGCGTCCACGCGGCCGAGACAAGGGCCTCGATCGACGCCGACGTGTCCAGAAACCACTTGCGCAGCGCGTGCAGCGCCAGAAGCACATCGCCACCCTTCAGAAGCGTCCGTGTCGGCAGCGCAAGCACCTTCTCCACCACGAGCTGCGTCGTGTCGGAAGCCGTGAGGAGGCGCTCGGACGCCTCGTAGAGCGCCCAGAGCTCGGCCGTTGCGTCTGGCGACGACGATGACGTGATCCACCGCGCTTTCATGGCTGGCGACGCGTTCTGAAGCAGCAGGGTCAGCGTGCGCATGCTGGCAGAGAGGCCGCCAGGGCACGCGTGGTCGAAGAACGCGTCGTCGGTGGGAAAGGTCCCGTCCATGTCGAGCGGATGGGCGCAGGTATAGCGCGGCGGATACGTGCGTCGAAATTCGTGCAGCGCTGCGAACCGCGCGTCGGCGACCGCAGTTGCGACCGCCTCGTGGGATACTGCGTCGAGTGCATTCGGCATCGAGAGAGAGTATCGGAAGAGCGACACTTTGGACGATGCGCGCTTCATTTTGGCCTCGCGCTGCAGTCGCATCTGGCCTTCCTTGGTCTGCACCAGCGCATGGTGCGTCGTCACGGCAACCTCCTGGCCGCGCAAGATGGCGGCCGACTCGATGCGTCGCCGCCGCACCTCGGCCGCAT
>NW_012156475.1:37411-47050 GCF_000151545.1 Saprolegnia parasitica CBS 223.65 | reverse complement strand
AGAGACGCCCGGGGCGGCTGGTTGCGTTAAAGTCGTCTTCGAGTAGCGGTTTGTACCGAAGCGCTGCGTCGACGTACGCAATATAGTCGGCTTTGCGCTCGATCGCGTCGACGTAGGCAGCGTGGAGCGAGCTGAGGGTGTCTTCGCGCGCCAGATGCCACTGCTCAACGTCCAAGCGCGCGTCTGCCTCGAGCGACGCCAGCTGCGCTTGTGTGCGGCGCTCGGCCGCGAGCGCTTGGTCGGCGCGGCGAATGTGGGCGTCACCAAACGCGGTCTTTGGAAGGCGGAAGAGGCGGAGGTGCTTGGTGGTGTTGGCGAGCGCCAGGCCGAGCGCTGCCGGCCGCACGTACATGGCCTCCATGGTCGCTTGTTGCTTCGCTTGGATCTCGCGCACGGCGGCATCGAGCATGGCATGGACAGCGACGACGATGTACGGCGCGGGCAGCCTACGACAATATAGTGTCTATCAATACTTTTGTTGCACTATCGCAGAACGACCGAGCGCTGAGGACCGTGTCCTGGAAGAGATGCACGCACTGCACCGAGGTGGTCGCCGCCTCTTTCTGAAGTACTTTCTCGAGTCGCTCGAGTTGCGCGAGCCGATGCGTCGGCACGAGCGCAAAGGCGTTGGATACTTTTGACGCCGTAGCAGTCGTCGACGTTGACGTCGGTAGCGTCAGCGGACGGCTGTTGGCAGCCGCCAGCGCGACCTCGGCTGCCTCCATCTCATGCTGATTCATGTGGGCGAGCGGCGCAGCAAGCGCGGGTACGCTGAACATACTCGGGTTGTGCGCATACAAGGACGAGAGAAGGTGTTCTTGCTTGGGATGCGACGCGGCCCACCACACTTGCTGGATCGAGGCGTGCGGGGTGCGAAAAGCCTCGAGCGGCGAGCTAGCGCAGATAGTAAATATGCAGTTTGGTTCGAGATGGAATCGCCGTACAGAAAGGACGGCGATCGCGGCTTGTGGCGACGGTGCGGCAGCGAGGCAGCCATCGACGGGTACGGCCGCGACATGCCCGTGCTCTCGTCGCGCCGACGCTTGCTGCCCATGTTCGCACTGCCAAGCGTTACGCGTTTCGGCTCCACCAGGCGACGAAGACGACTTGTCCACATCGTATTGTTGTCAATCGGATTCTAGAGAAAAATGTTAGAGTCGACCTCTGCTAGTGCCACGGTGTCCTCTTCGCACGTACTACAGTAGTTACTACCGTTCCATGGACCAGGATACACACGGCAGGTGATTCAGGATCGCTTGGACGTGTGATTTCACACTGCTTTCCTTCGCAAGGACGGCATCAAACCACCAAACTTTCGTAGTCCAACGACAAAGTTCAAAATCCGTTTACACTAACCTACGCCTTCTTGTTGGGGAAGGACGCGACGAGCTCGGCGAACGGGTGGGGGCCCGTAAAGTCGTCGTGGTGCTGCTTGCGCGTCGACGACGTGAGCAGCGAGTAGTCGAAGGCCGGGTGCTTGGCCTTGTTGGCGACGAACGACCGGTCGTCCCAGACAATGTCAAACGAGTTGACAAAGAACTGACCAAATTGCGTCGCGTACCGGCGCACTAGATAAGTGGCATACACATCCATACGCTTCGTTGGTAGAAGACGTACCTGCGTCGTACGAGATGAAGTAAAAGCCGCAGCGGTCCGTGTCGTTCTCGCGCACCGTCTTGGGGCTACAGCCATAAGGCTTGAGGTCATCATCAACCGACAAAAGGCTACCGGAGCGTGCGCGCGAGCTGGCTTTCCAGCATCGGGAGGAGGCAGTAGTCGCGCGCGGTGCCAGCCTTCTGGTTGTACTCCCACACGCACATGAGCGTCATACGGTCGCCCCAGTCGGTCGTGTTGCGCACAAAGTACGTTGTGTCGGCGTTGACGAGGCAGTGCGCGCTGTCGGTACAAGCGAGCTCGAGCGGCTGGACGTTCATCTTCGCAAACTCCTGTGTCGTCGCCGAGAGACAGTCTTCAATGCCCTTGTTGTACGACGTCGTGCCGTTGCTGCTTGGCGTCACGAGGAGCTCGTCGGCGTTGCCGCACATGTACCAGCTGGTCGGACTACCATACACGCTGAGTGCAAAATGTAGTACAACCCAAACCCTACTTGTAGCTGTTGGGGCAAATCGTGCGTTCTTCCCAGTCCGAAATGTCCTGGTGGCTGCATGACGCATCTGTGCACGATAGAGAACGATGGTAATACCTGGAGCCAGTACTTGAGCGTATGGCTGCCCTGGCTCGGGCCGTCGGCCCACGAGTTCTTTAGAATGAAGCCGCCGACCTCGCCTTCGTGGTTGAGAAACGCGTCGTTGTAGCCGACGAGGTGCATTGCGTGGCCGCCTTCGTACGCCAAGCCGCGGTGCGCGTAAAACTCGCCTTCCATGTTGGGGTTGCGGCTGCCTGGCGCGGGGACGCAGCACGTGGTCATGGCCATGTCGCTCGGGCACAGCATGCACTTGTCGGACGTCAATTGGCAGTGCGGGTCCTTTAGGAACGGGCCAATGCACGGGTAATAGTGCAACGACGTAGCGACCGGCGTTGAGAGCGCCATCGCCTTGTTCTGGCGGAACATCTCGCGCTTGATGGTCAAGTCGTCGTAGTACGTGTCCATCGAGCGAACGTCAAACTTGATCGGGTTGGTTGCCAGCGCCGCGTCGAGGCCGGGGCATACCGAGTTGTTGCCGTCATGGGTCGTGTACGGACACACGGAGATGGGCAGCACCGACTCTTTGAGACCTTCCTTGAGGTAGTAGACGTCGTAGTTCTCGCCGCCCTCGGTCGTTTGGTTCCAAATCTAAACACTCCGACAATGTGAGATCTTTGACAGAAACGACGTCGTACAAAGTCACCACCGACTCGGCAGTCCTTTTGCTGCGGCGAGTTGGCCTCGCCCGTGCAGAGCTTCATGATCTCAATGCCGTACGCCTGCATGCGAGCATGAGCCGACCTCGAGATGGAGGAGGAAGAAAGCTCGTACCTGCTCGGAGAACGCCACGTACTCGTCCGGCGCGAGCCAGCCGTTGCGCACACCGTGTTCGCGGTACGACCACTCGAGGAGCGCAATGGTCGAAAAGTCCCAGCACGTGCCCCGGCGCGCTTGGTCCTGGCGCGGCGTGACGTACTGGACTGCAAACTTGGGTGGAAGCGACGCGATAGAGAGCTGCTGGGCCGCCTGGGCCGCCTGGAGCGACTGCAATTGCGTGAGCGAGTCGTTGACGCGGCTGCCCACGAGCACGATGCCGCCGAGGACGAGCACGTTGACGCCAATGAAGGCGCCGGCGGCAACCCACGTCCAGCGCGAGAGGCGCGGCGTGCGGCGCGGGCTGACTTGGATCAGACCTTCTTCCGAGCCATACTTGAGCGGGACGCGTGCGGTGGCCATAGCGTGGCTGTTGTCGGTGCTGGCAAAATGCAAACTGAGCGCTACGAAGATCGCAATGCTGCAATGTTAGCAGAGAAGCCAAGTGGAGTCAACAGGAGAGAAGTGAGTAAACGACCTGTCTGAGTACAGCTCAGCTGGAGCCCTCGGCGATTGCTGCCCACACGAAGGCGTCGCCCGTGCCATCACACAGTGGGATTTTCGCTTCGTATTTGTTGAAGTCGATGTTGAAGTGCAGCGGCGAGACTGCCCCATGGAAGCTCGGACAGAGTCGGCGCTTCGAAGTAGCTGCCATCGCCGACGCGCGCCATGATCGTGCTTGACGTCACCGCGGCGTCTGCTGAGAGCTGGCGTCGTAGCCACTCGTGGGCTCAAGCCGATCTCGTGCATCTGGGTGCGTGCGACACGGGCGGAGAGTGCACCGTCGCCGGCGCAAGTGGCCAAGGATCGCTCAAGTTCGCCCGCCGCGGTGACCTCCAACGACGACTGTCATGCGTGCATGTTATAGCCACTGCTCGGTGCGTGTAGACAAGCACGATGGTCTCGTCGACTCAAGGTCTCGAGGTCTCGAGGTGGCGGCTGCAAGTCGGACCCACATCGATCCATGTCGCCGCCGCCTTTTCATTGTATTTTAAGCGTTGACGGTACTCCTACTACTCAACTATTATAGTTTGAGGGCTAGGGAATATATACCAACGATGCAGCTCTCTCAATGCAGTGGACAGCAAAGATGCACAAACTTGTCGAGTGGCGAGTCCGCAAGAATCTTCCGGCGGCGTATCCGGATAACGGATATCCGGACTTGCCACATACCGCTTGGGATCATTTTCGAATTGCGCAATCTTCCAGCATGAGCGGCCCGCTGCGCATCGGTATGTTTGGCTGCGGCACGGTCGGCGGCGGCGTCTTTGAGATCTTAACCTCGCGCCTCCAGTACCTCCGCAGCGTCGGCGTCGACGCCACGGTCGCCGCCGTCTGCGTCCGCAACACGGCCAACCCGGCGCTCAAGGCGCTTCTCGCCGGCCACGCGACCACGGTCACGTCCAAGTACGACGACATCCTCGAGGACCCGTCGATCAACTGCGTGATCGAGCTCATGGGCGGCGTCACGGACGCAAAGGACGTGGTCTTCAAGGCGATTGCGAAGAACAAGCACGTGATCACGGCCAACAAGGCGCTCATCGCCAACTTTATGCCCGACCTTACGGCGCTCCTCGCCGCGCACCCGAGCGTGCGCTTTGGCTACGAAGCCTCGGTGTGCGGCGGCATCCCGATCATCCACACGCTCCAGAGCTCGTACACGGGCGATGGCATCCAGGAGATTGCCGGCATCATGAACGGCACGACCAACTACATGCTCTCCAAGGTATCCCTCGTCTTCTTCTACATGCGATATGCTTATGCGCCATGAGAGTAGATGGAGAAGGAAGGTGCGTCGTACGACGCGGTCCTCAAGGAGGCGCAGGACTTAGGGTTTGCCGAGGCGAATCCGAGCGCCGACGTGGACGGCTACGACGTGCAGGCGAAGATTGCGATCCTCGCCAAGCTCGGCTTTGGCTGCCATGTCGCGCCGGCGAGCATCCCGACCACGGGCATCACGCGCATCAAGACGATCGATTTCGAGTACGCCAAGCTCATGGGCGCCACGATCAAGCTCCTCGGTATCGCCAAGCAGTCGAGCGCCGACGCGATCTCGGTGTTTGTGTCGCCTGTCGTTGTGCCCACGACCAACGTCATTGGTACGGTCCACGGCGCGAGCAACATTGTCAACATCGTCTCGGCCAACTGCATCAACGGCGCATACGTGGGCCAGGGCGCCGGCCGCTTCCCGACTGCCAACTCGGTCGTCAACGACGTGGTGCGTCTCGCGCAGAGCGTCGTGCCGGTGCCGGCCTTTGGCAGCACCCGCAACGTCGCGATCCAGAACGACTACGAAGGCCGGTTCTATGTGCGCGTGCGCCTCGCGGACGGCCTCGGCATTGTCCGCCTCATTGGCACGCACGCCGAAGAGGCCGGTATCTCGATCGACTCGATCCTGCAGCTCCCGATCACGGACCGCAACAACGTCGATACGGTCGTGACGACGGACCTCGCCAAGGTGTCGCAGGTCCAGCGCATGTGCGACGCGCTCGCCACGCTGCCGTTCGTCCAGGAGATCCCGCTCTTCCTTCCGATCTTGTAATACTACGAAGACGATGTCTCTGACGTTTTTCACACTTTCCATCTGCACCGTTGAATTTGTTGAACGTCAGATGCAATGATGTCTTGTACAATAGAAAGGATACGCGAGAAGCAAGAATGCGTTCGCATCACGACGACCCGTCGTTGACTGGAGCGTCCACGGCGGCACAGGCTTTAACCCGAGCCCTACCCTAGTCCTAGCATTTGCCCGAAGCCTTTTCAAAGACCTTTGAGTCTACCGGGTAGTTTGACCTGTCGACGGCGGTGCAATGGTCTTGGCACAAAAAGACTCAAGGGCAAGGCCAGCGAGTTGCGATAGGTCGGGGAGCTGAGCGTCGGCTAGAGCGTTTTCGATCCTACTCGCTGGATCATGAAGCCTAGGCAATTTAACGTTTTTGTGTTTGCAAATGCGTCGATTCGTTGCGACTGCGAGAAGACGCGATTTCAAGCACTGTGCTGCAACCAACATCACAACAAATCACTACAACCAGTAGACTCGATGTGGCTGAAAAGCTTTCTTGTTGTTGTTATCGTTAAAATACCAAAGTCAAAACGAACCTTGATAGTATAGATGGGTAAGAAACCCGCCGGGACAATGGCGCATCGCATTCTCCGTCGTCGAGGTTTGAAGTACGCTCCGGCGCTGGAAACCACGCCGAGATTTTTGCATCGGGCGCCGTGTCGATCGTCCGGCGCTCCTTGATCGTCCGGCGCTCTGTCATGTTGGCTTCAGCCGCCGTTCTTGCGGCGCCCACCGCTGTGGGGCCCACTGCCGCAATCTTGACGGGCTTCTTGTGGTCGCCCTCGGCCCGCTTCGTCGATTTGACGGGCTTCTTCTTCGCTTGGCGCGCCTTTTTCGATGCTGACGTGATTTGCGAGATCCGCTCTTCGATGAACGCATCTTCGAGAGCGCGGGGGACCTAATGCACCTTCTATGAGCACGCGAAGCGAATCCACGCAGTTGTACACAGTTTCGGACGCGATTGACCTTCACGACCTTTGTCCCATCGCGGCTGAGCCCCAGCTTCGTACACGCGTCGTCCAACTCGCGATCCTTCATGACCAAGCTGTTGGGCTTGCGCAAACGGGCAATGAGCGCCTTGAGCTCCGGCGCCTAACAATGTACATGTTGACACGTGCATTGCGGTGATCGCGCGGATGCTTACTTGGTCCGACGTCTTGTTTTGGCGAGCCGCCGGTGGCGCTGGCGCGTGCTGTGGAGCGACTCCTTTCGCAGGAAGTCGCACTGCGTCGGGGGCTTGTCGTCGTCGTCTTAGCCGTCGTGGGGGTGGGCGATCTCGCCGCGTCTTGCGCGAGACGCTTCGTCTGCAGCGAGCATGAGTCGAGAAAAAGAGGCGGATGGTTTGTACCTCGGTGAGCTTGTCCTTGCGTGTTGTCGATCGTGCTGCGGTGCTGAAAAGTTGGTACTGAGGGGATTTAAGCCTGGAATCAGTATACCGTACTGTGAGTTTTCACTTCGTTCGCCAAATCAAACGCATCTAAACATATGTATACTATACAAACATCCATATGTATAGATCATGTCCATCAACTATTAATACGGTACAGTGTACTCGTATCGCCAATGCACGACGAGGCGCTTTTGGTTTTGGTTGACGATTTTCGGATTGAGATGGCGAACGATGCACGCTTGCGTCGCGTCGCGTCAAGAGAATAACCAGCTTTTCCCTTGCGTCAAGGTTGCGCACGCCCAGTGTCCAGTGCACTTCAGTCGTATCGGTGGTGTCCATTTCGATGCAGAATTGACGTTCACACTTTCGGACCTTCCCTTGGTACACGAAGTCGACAATGAACATGGTTGCGAGACAGCTCTGTGAATGCCAGTGAAATGCTTGTTAAAGTTAGTTGGTGATACGACTAAACGCAGTGCGGTTGTTTAAGTCTACTTAGAGAGACGCGAGCGTGGGGTGGGCGGCGACCTCGGCCGACGACAGGCGGTGCTCCGGCTCGGGTTCGAGCATGCCGGCGATGAGGTCGTGCAGCGCCGCTGGCGTGTGCTCGGGAATGTCGATCGCACCGCGAACGACAAAGTGCGGCAGATGGGCTGCATTAGCCAAAAGCTCGCAGAAAACAATGCCCAGCGCCCAGACATCGATCTACATGCAGAAAAAGCCAATGAGACGACGATGTTCACATTTATGCGTACCTTGAAGTCAGAGGGCTCATCAAGGATAAGCTCTGGAGCGTGGTAGCGTGCGTTGCCTCGGATGGGTCTGCGGCGACGTTCGTCTCTCATGCGCGCGATGCAGTAGCCGTAGTCGCCAATCTTGATGTTCTCCTAGTACGACAACACACAAGCTTCGCCCCATGCAGCACATGCGAGAGGTTGTACGTTGTAGTCGAGAAAGATGTTCGCTGGCTTGATGTCGCAGTGAATCACGCGGCCTGCATGGAGCGCGGCGAGACCCGTGGCGATCTGGCGGACCAGCTTCTGGATGACCGGGAGGGGCAGCGGCGCGCGGGCCTTGGTGTACGCCACGAGGTCGCCATTGGGACAGAGCTCGGTCACGAGGACGATGTGAGCGTCCGTGAAGAAGGCTTCGTACAACTTCATCAGGTTCGCGTGCCGGATGCGAATCGGCAACTCGATCTCGCGACGGACGCAGCAAGGGTCTGCCGTTGAGAGAGGGATCATCTTGAGAGCGACGAGGTGGTCGCAGGACAAGGTGACCGCGAGGTTGACGGTAGCATGAACGCCGACGCCGATCTCCTTGATGCAGCGGTATTTGTCCATCGTCTTGCGTCTGGCGGTGGCCGGTCCAAGTTTCAAACTGGCAGTTTCCTGTATCAAAAAGCCTCTTGAATTGTATAATCCAAATATGCATTATGAGAGGGTTTTGGGGCTTGCACCTTGAACTTCAAGGTGCAAGGCTTGGCTTCAAGGCTTGAAGTCAAGCCGGGAAGCGGGGTGCATCGCGATACTAGTAGCCTCAAAGCAACATAACGACGGTTGATGCCTTGCACGACCCGCGATATCCTGCAATGTCAGACTGCATCGCTCGGAGCGCTGACGGTGCGCGCCAGTGGCGTCGTAGAATTGGGTGTGTTTAGCCTTTTCCGGAATCATCCGGTTACCTGTCGCAGTCGGCAATGGATTTTCGCAAGTTGCTCCGCGAGGCGAGGGCCGAGGCCGCCCGCGACCGCGCAGGCCGCCAAGATGTGGCGCCCGAGAGCTCGACGCCCGCTCTCGAGAAGCCTTTCACAGAGCAGCCGCTGCCGCCACCCTTCGACTTTGCGCCACGGTACGCCATGACGACAGTTCCAAGGTCTGTAGCTCGCGTGGGCTAGGTCAGCGCTGTCGCTGCCAGCCCATGCCGTTCAAGACGGCGCCATCTACTACATTCCAGATCATCTACTACATTCCAGATTGGATCGCAGTCCGCCTCCTCAAGAACCTCTCCATGTGGGGTACGCCTCTTCTCGTCTTCGCTGCATGAGCCAAATATCGTCTGGCTAGAATTTTACGCGACTGAGCTCACGCAGAAGCAGAACGTGCGCTCACTTGTGAGTGTCGGCCGGTGAGAGAGGGATCATCTTGAGAGCGACGAGGCAAGATGCCGTCTGGCGACGGCATCTTGCCGCACGAAGACGGTCCAATGTACTACCCGCGGGTAGCTATCCTGAGCACGGGCGCTTCTGGCCGCATGACGTTCCAGCGCCACCGCCAGACGACGCCAAGCGACGTGCCGGTGCATTTGACGCTCGACCGACGCAGCCTCTTGGTCTTCACGGGCGAGGCGTACACTGAGTACCTCCACAGCATCGACAACATCGATGACGAGCACGGCGTCCACCATCGCATCTCGCTCACGATCCGCCACGTCCGTCCACCATCCCGGGCGTGCTAAGCCGTGTCGTCAAGTTGTTTCTATCTATATGGTTTTCGGCTTTATGATATACTAGTGCAAAACTGCCGTAGTACTTGGTACGATTTGGTCTCCCCGACATGAGCGACATGGTAGACGGACTCGGGGAGTACCTGCTCCTCGCAGAATTGAAGCCATTGCACTAGTGATTCTTCCAATGGGTTGGTGCACCACTTCTTGATCCCATCGAAT
>NW_012156475.1:0-1238 GCF_000151545.1 Saprolegnia parasitica CBS 223.65 | reverse complement strand
CGACCGCGTCTTCCGCGCCGACCTGCCGCTGCCAAGTCCATGGACGATTGCCGTCAAGGCGGCACGTGTCGCTCAACTGCACGTGCACCACAGCCTCGTACAACAGCCCGAGCAGCCTGCTCTTCGTCGTCTTCTCCAGCTCCTCGCCCAACACGAGTGGCCGCGACGTCACCTCGTCCCGCGGATCGCGCTCCTGCCTCCGCCTGCCTAAATCAAGTCCCTCAACCGAGTACACACAACGAAGAAAGTCCGACAATTTTATTTAGCATAGTTTTATCTATTGTAATAGACGACCCACTTCAACAACAACAACGATCCGAGTGGGGCTAGGGTACCGCTGGTACGGCTTGGCGACCAAGGCTTTCTGGTTGCGATCGACGTCGCGCTGAAGCGCAACGTGTAGGCGCCTGCACTGCCTCGAGGTGCGATGTCAAAGACAATGGCCGCGTACATCTTGGGTGGCTCCGATCGTGGCGAAACGAGGTGTCTACACGGAGCTACAAAATGAGACGGCGATCGCAAAGCTGTCTGTACCCAATGCGTCGTATTCGAGCGCTGCCTCGTAAAGGGTAGAGCGCAGTGGTGTCGAGGAAAGCTCGGAAATCGTTTGAGATGCTGGTCAGCGGCACGCGTGGACGGCAAGTACGCCCGTATGAAACGTCGTATCGGGCACAATCGCGAGCTTGCATGGCACGCACTTGGCGGCGCAGGTCGTGCGCGTGCCGTGACGTCGGATCGATGCTGACGGGAGGTGTGGCACACCTTGCTAGGCGTGTCGACGGCGAAATGCCTGGCGACAGCTACATCCAGCGACGGAAATGAGCTAGCGTCACGTCCATGGTGCGTACCTTCGTCGAAGCGGCGAGAGCGCGGCGACGCCATGCAGAGCGCAGCGACTGCCCAAGATACGATCTGGAGCCCGCGGAGCTCGGAGACGGCCTTCTTGGACGGCCACACATCGTCGAGTCGGGCCCAGGCCGTAGCACCACTGGCCGTACGCGGGCGTCGTCGGCTGCACCGAGCGCCTTTGGATCGTCGCGAGCTTGTCGCATGCGGCGCGCCAGCGTCGACTTGCAGGTCCTGTGTCGTAGCCCGTGGCCTCGTCGTGAAGCCGCTTTGTCCGTCGATGTTGGCAGATGGCGCGCATGCCATTGGATGAAATCCTGTCTGCTACGCCACATTTGATTCGCTCCAATATCTCCAGGATCGCGATGCGATTGGCCTAGAACACTATTTTC
>NW_012156474.1:136110-147863 GCF_000151545.1 Saprolegnia parasitica CBS 223.65 | reverse complement strand
AGGACGACACGGGGTCCGAACTTGACGAACCATGGCGGGGCACTGGTTGGGCGCACGTCATGAGCGGCAGGCGGGATGAGCTGGAAGCATCGAACGAGAGCGGTCGCGAGCAGCCGGAGCCAACGGCGGGTTGGCTGCAACGCTGGAAAAAGTCTTGGTAGATGTTCTTCGAGTTCAGCGACCGTGAGTCCAAGGGCTTGGAAGCTGTCTACGTGCGTGTAACCTTGAGCGACGAGCGTCTCGATGTGCGAGTCGTGATCTTTCGCGAGCCACTTGAGCTTGCTTGACGCGGAAAGATGCGCGTTGTGCCAAAGCGGAAGACGGTGAAGCACGAGCGGAGCCTGTTGGGTGGTGTTGTCCTGCGGGAAGGTGATTGCGTCTAGGGCGCTCTTCGGGCCAATTATATCTACATTTGTCTGCACCTACCAATGGGTGCTTTTGGTGTCTGGCGAAAGGCAGTCGCAGCTTCATATGCATGGTCTGTCCGGGTGTTCCTTGATATCTTTGGTATCTTGGCTGGTTGAAGTAACGCGGGATGTCATGGATCGTAAAGCAGGGTGGAGAGGTTTTGTCGCATCAACAGCAGTCGAACGAGGCTGCACCGCCCAGAGCACCACCGTATCACATTGCTTTCTCGATTGGCAATGTTGCAAGGCGGACAGAAGAGTGGCATTTTGAACCGGAGGGTTTGCGAAACGTTGCGTCCAACCTGTGCTGCAACTTCAATGTAGCGACCTACTACGACATCTGATCCAAAAGAATCGATCGATCTTTCGACAGCATGCTTCGCATCCTCGCTTTGCGAAATGTAGTCTTTTACGTCGGTAGACAGCGTCGATCGTCTTGAGCTAGGAAAGAGCACATATATGTGCGATATGCGTCTCCAAGGCGATGCTACTGCACGTTGTTGTTGTGCATTTTCAGAAAATCGGCTCCGTATCGTAAAAGATCACGCAGAATTTCATTTCTTAGTCGTTAGGGTCACGTTGTTTACAATACCATAACTCACCAATTCTCAGACAGAACAGGTGGCCCACAGCACCTCAGCGCATCCCGTGGATCATCGCTCCGCACGCCATGCTGAAGGCCATACCATGCACCGGTACTGCGGTCGCTTGCTGGGATGTTGTTACCATGTTTTTGTGCATCAAAACTCGTTAAGCTACTGCGCCATCGCAATCGACGTACGCCAGAAAGTGATGTTGCGCGTCCATTTTGGGTGCCAATGAATTCTGCCTCACCGATCAATCCTTCAAACCGATCTTGTGAGGACGGCGCGTCGATTCACCAACTTGGTGGACGCCAGACAGGCGTACGGTGCTAATCCCACGGCATTATCTTGTCGACACTGACGTGAGATGGTCGTGATTGCGGTATGTGTGTCAATTGATGTAGAGAAAATGGTCGCGGGTACTCGAGGGCATGTGCGCGGCGCCCGATCAACCTGGAATGGATGAGTAGAAGCCCCTGTGCAGACGATGCTTCGGGTCGTTGATAGGCTCGACGTGTACAATCGATGCAAGACTACCTCTCTGAGTTGAGAGCACCAAACGAAACGTCCAGTCCTCACGCTCACTAGACACAACGCAGCGTTAATATCGCACCTGCTTTTCTACAGGATATGGCAAAGCACCGTGTCCGCGCTATGTTACCCACCCAGTCCATTCGGAGCCATGATCACGCCATGTAGCGCTGGATAGTATCGGAAGCCGCCCATGCCGCAAAAAAGCTCGCAAAACGCCATCCCACGAGTATCCACCAGAGGTGCACCAGGCGTCCACGGTCACAGTAGTAACGTGCAGCTGCACTGTGTACAGAACGGATCAGGTCCGCGGCAGTATCTTTTTCCCATCTTTGGACCAAGGAACGCGCTGGTACAAGGCGCAGTCGCTGCTGAAGGCTGGAACTCGCACGCCCGATCGATTGCTGTGTCCTAGCTTGCAAGAACGAAAACAAGGAGCGCTATGACCTATCCGGGTACCGTTGCACTGTCCGTCGACTCATCGGAGATATAGTAGTACGCTCGGACTCTGGTTCCTTCAACGCGTGCAAATTGGTCATCGACGTGGCGTGGTCACGGCGGGGGCAGAATGCGATGTGCAACTCGTGCGGTAGTAATGGCGTCCGGTGGCATCCCTCGAACGCGACCTCGTTTTCTTCATTCTTCATCTTGCCACACACTCGATATGACCATGACCACGTGCTATTTCAATGACTGCAACAATGCGGCGCTCAGCGACAGCTCCAAGTGCGAGTTCCACAAGCACCGCCTCAAGTGCCTTATCGATGGCTGCCACAACCAAGTGTACGCGCGCCGTCTCTGTGTCCGCCACGGCGGCAAGAAGCTCTGCGCCTTCCCCGACTGCAACCGCAACGCGCGCCTCGGCAAATTCTGTTCGCTTCACGGCGTCGTCACGCACAAGCGTCACTGCAATGAAGACGGTTGCCTCAAGATGGCCCACGCCCGGGGAAAGTGTGTTCGCCATGGCGGCGGCCGTCGCTGCGCGCACCCCGAGTGTCCATCGCACGCGCGCCACAAGGGCTACTGCAGCCGCCACGCGATCCTTATGATGCCCCTGACGCCGCCGCACCAGCTCGAGGCCAAGATGGACATGACCATCTCGCCGGCCGCGCGCTGGCCAGGCGGGAATGGCTTCGTCGCGTTTCGGCTCGGAAGCACAAAGAAGCAATGCACGTTTCCCGACTGCACTCGCCGCGCCCACGCTCGGCGCATGTGTGTGCGCCACGGAGGCGGCCGCAAATGCTCGGTCGAGGAGTGTACTAGCCACGCACGGTCGGGCGGCCTTTGTTGCCGCCACGGACGCGGTCGTCTCTCGCCACCCTCCAAGTGCAGCGTGGCGTGGGGCTCCCCCGAGGTTGGGACATTTGAGATTGCGATGACGGAGCTTGACACTGCCATCCTCAACAGCCTCGTGCAAGACGACGACGATACCGACGACGAATTCTCGCTCCTCGATCCGACGTGGCTCTTTACAGAAACGATCGATATGGAGCTGGTAGATTTTGGGTTCTAATACGCTCTTCAACTACTAGTATATATTATTGCGCACGTCGTCTAGCATGCGTTCGACTGCAGTGGGCCGCATAGAAACAAGGACAGCAAGATCGTAGTACGTCTAGAAAGGAAATCGCATAGACACGAGTGTACACGGCAGCGCTGAGGTTGAATCTGTTGAATGCACCCAAGAGAGGACTGCCGCGGATGCGTCGTGGTGCAGGGTCGAGCAGAGAATGCAAGCGATGGCCTTCTGATATTGTCGCGCAACGTGGGCTCTTGGCATACCGCACGCATGTACGTCGAGGATGTCCCACAACAGTGCTTCAAGACAGCAAAGAAAGATACCACCAACCGACGACAGGTAGCCAAGTTGCATTTAGAACTGCGCCGCTCGCGCTAATTTTGGATCTGTTGGGTGCCGAGCCTGTCTGCATTGACAGGCTAGCTCCTGGGCTAGCTCGGTAGATTTTCTCTTGGGACAAGAGGCCCGCGTCGCTTCTACCGCCACATTATTTAACACATGGAATATTTGCGGGCGGCGTCCACTGGCAGTGTTTTGTTGAACTGAGTTATATTACATGCAATTATGAAGATATGGTGGACTTCCTGATGCGCTCGTGAGGCGTGGCCGGTGCGTCAGCGAGGAGCGTTAGTGGTCGTGATTCGAGATCGTGCGAGGGACCAGGTAGCGTGTACACCAGGGATCGTCGCGGAGAGCGATCAGCGACGCGTCAAGAGATGGCACCACAGCGCGACGAGCCAAGTGCCGGATGTGCAATCGTGCGGTAGTAGCTGCCCGGATCGCGAGCGCGGCAGCGGGAAGTTGCGTCAGCGTCGAGCGGAAGACACGGTTGTTGCGTTCGAGCCAAATACAATACCAGACGCAAGCACGTAAGATCAGCCAGAGGGCACGAGCGGGCGACTTGTGGACCGAGTACGGCGCGGCGACATCGTCCTAAAGAAAGCCGGCGACCGACGACGGGAGTTGCATCTGCAGAATATCGCGCATCGGTGCAAAGGTGCACCAGATCGCTTGGACGTATGGGCAGCGCACAAGAAAATGATCGTACGTTTCACGGGCTTGCGCATCGCAGAGAAGGCAGTGTCGGGCATCGCGGCCGAGAAAGTGCAAGCTGGCTCGGACGGCGACGGCTTTCAGCGCGACTCGGTACACGAAGTCGCCGTATCGTGGAAGGACGTGAACCGGCTGCCGTAGAGAGACAAATGAGGCCGCTCGGCCCGGGTGCTCGTAGAAGGTCGCTGGGACGCCGATGTCCACTGGCAGTGTTGGGTGCTTGTTGGATCCCGGGATGCTACGTAGCTGACGAGGCACCCTTCACAAAATAAATCCCGTGAGGCTAGTCGTGTTATGCAACAACATAAAGACATTGCGTTGGATTAAAATCACAACCGCATCTCATCAACATCAACAACATCAACAAGAACTAAAATACTGATATTGCGTCAATTCGTGCCAGTGGTGGCGGCGTGTATTTTGGCGCCAAAAATCTGATTCGGACGTTGAAGTCGAAATGAGACGGCGGGGATCAAAACACTTTGGGCCCTCCGATTTACGACGTTTGGTATCGTAGTGGTATAGGGTCGAGCTTATTTGCAATAGTCTTACATAGATCTTCGTTCCATCATGTGATTGCAACCGAAGGTGGTGCGTTTTGTCCCGACAGACAGAGACAGCATACGCTTCCTTCAGTAGAGGCAATTGTGACCTCTATTTGAAAGCACCTGCTCAAACGTGGTTGCGGAGCATCTGCAATCAATGCTTATCCTCTGCGCAGTACATACCGTTTTGACCGCTCAATCAACGACCAGTGCATCGCTTGCTGTCGACAACCGCCCGCAAGACTTGATTAGCACTCCTCTACGATATCCATTGAGCATACCGTTTCGACTACGATGGAGATTTCAAAATGTAATGCCTTTGTAGCGCCAGTCATGCGCTGGACCTTCACGTCGCTCCAAGGTCGCGTGTCGGTGCCATCCGAAACGAGCACAATTTCAAAGCTTAAATAAGAGAGCTTATAAATGTTTTCAAGCAACGAGGCGAGCGACTGTATCCGGATGGGCGCGAGCGACGACACACGTGCGCCTGTCTTTTCCCCTCGCGCGTCTCACGAAGGCTGCGACGACGGTCGTTGCCGCTCAGCGACGCCGACATATCGCACTACGTGGAGGCCTTCGCGCCAAGGTAGGATATGCTATCTACAGACTTCATCGGGGACTAAATTGTTGCTATTGCTACGACTAATTAACTAAACTACGTCATCTTCTTCTAATATCTTACGCTGGCGAGAGAGGCCGCGGCGGCTGCTCGTACGCAGTAAAGCCTTGCGCGTACTCTGCCTTGGCGGCCAAGTCGCTGCGCGCCGCATACTCGCTGCGGGTCGCATTTGTGTTGCTGCTCGTGGCACTCTTCGGCTTGACTTCGAGACGGGGCGCGGGCGCGCTGGCTTCGGCGAGGGCGGCCAAGCACCGGAGGGGCGGCAAGAACGAGTTCAGCGACGGCAGCGGCGCCGACGGCGGGAGGTGCGACGCCTCGTGCCACGCCGAGGGCGGCAAGTACGGGCGGTCGTAATCGTGCTGGACCATCGAGCTGGACGCGGCCGCGAGCGACTGGCCAAGCGGCGGAAGGACGCCATAGAGCACGGGCAGCGGGATCGGCGACCGCTCCTTCTTCGTGCTCGACTCAACCTGCTTGGTGTGGCGGCAGCAGTAGCCGCCCGTGCGCGCGTGCGCCTTGCAGCTTTCGACGCGGCACTTGCGACCGCCGCCGTGGCGGACGCACTTTTGCTTGGCGTGCGCCATCTTGGTACAGCCTTCCTCGATGCACTGCTTCTTCGTGTTACTGGCGCCGTGGCGGGAGCAAAAGTTGCCGACGCGCGCGTTCATGACGCAGCCCTCGTACTGGCACTGCTTCTTGCCGCCGTGACGCACGCAGAGGTGCCGCGCGTACACTTGGTTCTGGCAGTTGGCGACGTGGCACTTGATGCGGTTCTTATGGAAGCTGCACTTGCGCGTGCCGGGCACGGCGGGGTGTGCGCACTCGTTGAACAAACACGGCGTAGCGTTCATCACAAAAGCGGAATGGCACGGGTGGTCGAGCCGGCGGGGAGAGGCAGGGAAAGGGCGACGGCCACCTGTTCGTGGTCGCAAAACCACCTGCGGCCGGCGTTGCTCACAGGCGAAGAGTGCTGGTTTTACCTTGGGCAATGTAAGGCGCTGCGATCCTACCACGCCACCTGGCGGCCATCAACGATTGGGCCAGAAGCGACGCCAGTGTCCCACGGCCTTCCGAGGCGCGGCGCGTCGCCGATGCCCTCGACAAGGACGACATGGACGAGGGCTTCTGGAGCGAGGGGCGGGACGGTGCGAGGCCGACATGTACGGGGCTTGTACGGCAGTAAGGCGTGAGTAGCTCGTGATACACGTTGCCTCGATGTATGCAGATCGCCGTGTGTGATTGTAGCAACGTTCGTCGACACGACATACAAAAATCAAGTTTCGCGCTGGCACGAACAAATCAGTTTTGTATGGAGACGATCGCGAACGTGGTCGTGGGCCCACGACGAGGGGATGATCTAATGTGACTACAAAGTACAATTGTATCTCGTGGGGCAGAATCCAACCAAAGTCAACAACAGCACCTGTGGGCACGCGTGCGCGTACAGGCCGATGAAAATAACGCGGTATGATTGGCTCACGCGCTATGCGAAAGGCCATCGTAATGCATTACAAAAAGAAGTGAGTCTGTGTCGTGGGTTCGGGAAGCTGGGCCAGTAAATTTTGGGCCAAACCTTGAGCTTCAACTCCGTTCCAGCGACGGAAATCACCTCTACTCGGGTCATGGCTGCGATGGCTGGCTGCGAAGTCGTACGGCAATGTACTTTCTTTTTGTATGCGGTATACAGGAACGTAGATACGACCCGGAAGTCGACCGTCGTGTTGACGTCACGCAGCTGGCACGACGATGCTGCACGGAAGGGTGTGGCTGTGTAGTACTCGCCGCGCACGTGCGACGCGCATACCCTCACGTACCGACTACGACGCGCCGTTGTCGTCAAACGAGGAAGCACAAGCACGCTCTACAGCGAGCGCGGCGAAGAGAGCATCCCATAGAACCGGCAGTGACTAACTCGCACTTCGCGCGCGCCCCAGCTTGTCGCTGAGACGCGGAGCCCAAAAAGGACGCGTGGCCACGTTGTGCGGATGTGCAGATGGGCGGGTGGTTACACGGTGTAATCTCGCGCCGCCACGTCGTCGTATCCGGATGCTGCCTTCGCGATAGAAAAGCTACCGCAGCCTAAAGCAACGCGCGGGTCGCACGACGACAACGCGTCCACACGGGCGCGTGCGCTTCAGCTTGCGCCACGATGCGCGAGGTTCATCTCTCGCAGGTGTGCGGGCTTGCTGACGCATCGAAGAGCGTACCTCGACATGGGCACGATTTTACGTTGCTTGCAAAACAGACTGAAACGCAGCGGTCGCCAGTGTGCAGCTTTTCCCGACCTCTCGGGCTCTCGGGTATCGACACGCTTGCAAGAAAATAGTTTGCAAGACAGAAGACGCGCGTTTGCATCGTCCGCATCCACGCTGTCGCACAGGGTCGCACCCTTCGTAGATGCGTCATGTGTGCATGTGGAGTCCACATGCACACAACATCGTTTCATCAAGCAAGTGTGTGCATGTTTTACTCGTCTTAGTCCTCGTCAGACGAAGAGTCTTCGTCGGAGGAGTCGTCCTACGCGGAATCGCTGTCGCCAAACAGTAGGTGGTCGGGAATGTCTCCGCCATTGATCGTGGCGATAGAATCGAGAAGAATCTCGAGGCTGCCATCCTTTTCGAGCTCCTCGATGCTGCTGGCGTCGTCGGTCGAGTGTCTCGTAGTTGCTGCGTCTTGCTCTTCAACAGTCAAGGTCAAAAGTCCAGCGATCATTTGCCCCACTTTGCAGTCGCGTGCTGCGTTGGAGCTTCCTTTGCTTGAGATCGCGCACGCGCTGAGCCTGGTTGTACGCAATGGCCGACTGCATCTCGACCTTCGCATCTCCCAAATAGCCTTGGTCAACACAGCCTTTGTCGCCTTGTGGTTACGCTCGCCTGCCGCTGCGCTCGTTGGGCACGTGAACACCCACTGGTGAACACCTGTACCCAACATGAGACGCCCAAAGTCACGATAACGTTAGAGGAGTGCTTGCGACCAAATGAACGACGGTTGCGATTGTCAGAGGGTGTCAAAGACGCTTGTCCCGCCAGAAGCCATGGCCACGTACTTGCCGTACAGTGCCGTCGTGCTCGCCACGTCGTTTGGACGGGAGCGGCAAAGAAGCTGGATCGCCTCGCGGCATTGGCTCAAAAGATCGTCTTGACCAAGAGCCAAAAAATCACCGTCATCGGTCTGCTCGTGCACATCGCGCAAGGCGTCGTAGTACGGGTCGCAGCGGAACGCCAACTCAAAGACCGGGGAGTAAATCCGTTTGAAGCGCATGTGAAGGCGCTCCGTGAGGAACTTGCGCGTCTCCATGGGATCGACTCCAACCTCGCGAAAATTGCTCGATGCGAGGTCCTTGATGGTCATCTTGATGAACAAAGGCGGCGTGGCACATATACAGTCGTGCATGTGCTGTCACGACCTACTTGTACTCGTAGCGAGCACAACAATAACGTTACAGAGCCCATTTTCCATCATCGAAAGGTCCCAAAATATGCACGGCAGGTCACCGCTCAGTTTTGGATTCGTGGCCGACGAAGTCACACACTAATAATGAATGGCTAAATTATTTCTAAGGTAAATTTGCGACTGGAAGGTAGAATCATTGAGAGCAAACGAGGCTCTCGTCACGTCCCCATGACACGCTGCTGCTGTCATCTGTGGTATTTTGAAGGACGCAATCCAAAATTGCGTGGTCCAAGGCCTCCAGTGACGACGTATTACTCGAGCTGTCCGAGTCAAACCAGTCTTCGGCTTGCAATAGGACGAGGAGGTCAGGATCGATCGCCGGCGCATTGTTGAGAATCTGCTTGGAGTGGCGCTGGCAGTAGCCCGCAATGCGTGCGAGGGACGTGCATCCGCCAAACTTGCACTTGCGGCCACCGCCGTGGCGAACACAGCGCTGGTTGGCGTGCGCCAAGTTGACGCATCCTTCTTCGATGCACTGCTTCTTAAGCCCGACGATCGCGTGGCGCGAGCAGTAGCCACCGGTGCGCGCGTTTGTCTCGCAGTTGTCGGCAAGACATTGCTTCTTGCCGCCATGGCGGACACAGAGGCCGCGCGCGTACACTTGGTTGAAGCAGTTTTCAAACGAGCAGCACACTCGACTTCGATGAAATGTGCATTTGGTGCAATCGGGCATCGCAAGGTTCGTGCAACCGTTGAAGCAACAGTTCGTCGTCACGTCCATCGTCGTTGGTTATTGGTCGGTCTGCCCGAGACAAAGGGTTTTTCACAATGAGCTCACAAGTATCTTTTCCTTCTGCATCACGCGACAACGTGTAGACCACGCGACTAGACGTTGTCGTTTTGTCTCTTTCGACATCGACGCTGACGACACCAAATGAAGCAAGAACAACTCGTCAACGGAGTGAATTTCACCGTTTCATGACCCATATCCGGATTACATGACTGATGGTCGTTTTGTTGTTTGTGGACTTCCTCAATCAAGACCGAACTACTTGGAGGCAACAATCGTGTTGGTGTCCGCTATGCTTGCGGTGGGTGAGGTGGGTTAGCTATTTGACTACCAATTTGGAAATGGCTTGAGCTCGTTTGCTCTGCGCCTGGATCTTGGATCTTGTAGCGTGTGTGATCTTGGAACCGGTCTTCTAGATAGCTCGGCCTTGCGCGGAAAACCTTTTCAACTTCTTGGAAACGGACCTTGCAGACCAGTGAAAAGGGGCTCATCCGTACCAGATCGCAGCGAGTTTGACAAGCCCACAGCAGTACGCACTTTATTTCATGCCCATGTGCGGCTGCACGCTTTTACACGTTTATTCGCATCGTGTCAAATAAACGAATTAAAATCAAGTCCCTCAACCGACTACACACAACGAAGAAAGTCCGACAATTTTATTTAGCATAGTTTTATCTATTGTAATAGACGACCCACTTCAACAACAACGAATTAGAGCAAATGCTACCTGCCAAGCGATACCACCGGTAAAGCTATCACAACAACACCCGCGATGTCTTGCATCTGCGATTGACCTATCCGTCACTGCTAAGACGACAACTATAGGTAGTACACTTTGAGCATGCTAGAACTGGAAGTGGATCGTCAACCAATGCGAACGTGGTAGACACGACACGTGCGCTGCGCTTCTGGCGCGTGTGCAGCTCGTGGATGACATGAACGTTGGTCCGCACGATCGAATAAATAGAGCGAACCAGAGCCTTTCCCTTCCAGGAAACGTTGCACCCAGAAATGCAAGTTGTTGGGGGTCCGCATGGAGCATTTTTGTTGCAGGTCCAAAGTTATGATGAGGCCAAAGACACACCTGCCTATCGCATGTCGGCCATGAATACAAAGAGTTGTGTGTGAAATGTATCTGGTCATTCCTCAAACATTGTTCTGGGCTGTCGCTGCTTCGATCGATCGCTGCCGACGACTGATGCGGTCTCCGCATCCGCTGTCGTGACATTTGGTCATTTTACCGGATCCGGATACACTACCACATGGTGACAACAAACGAGTTGCACAACGTCGCTGAGTTGTTTCCTGCGATTCATCCGCGCGGTAGACTTGATGAACGGACACAGGTAGCTCATTTCCATTTTAACTTCAAGATATGCAAACGACTCTGTCCTCTCCAGAGATCTGCCGTTTCAATGGGTGTAGTAACCCGGCGATCGACGGCTTGGCCAAGTGCGACTTCCACCGCCATCGCCTTCCGTGCTCCGTCGCGCGCTGCAACAACATTGTGTACGCCCGCCAACTATGCGTGCGCCACGGCGGCAAACCAAAGTGCGCCCATGATGACTGCGATGCGAACGCGCGGCCTGGCGGCTTTTGCTACCGCCACACTGAAGTCCGCAGCAAGCGTCTTTGCTCGCAGCCCCTCTGCACGAATGCCGCGCACGCCAAGGGCTTGTGCGTCCGCCACGGCGGTGGCCGTCGCTGCCGCGTCGATGGATGCAAGACACTGGCGCGCAAGGGCGGCTGCTGTGTGCGGCATCGTGAAGGAGTCGCTTGTGCCGATGCGTTCGAGATGACATTGGATTGGATCGACGCGATTGAGCCGCTCGACGATGCCATTCTGGATTGCCTGATCAAGACGTGCGCCGCGGACACGTCATCGTCGTCGCCTACCACCATCGATGTCGAATGGTACGCGTTGTGAGGACCCAGTAAAATTTTAACTTGTCTTTTTATGGCCACGTGATTCTTTCGTTCTCGCTTGCCAAGTTCGCGCTATTAGTTGCTGGTGCGTAGTGACAACTTGACAAGGCACTTCAAATCAAAGTATGGCAGGGTCGGACGATCTTTTTCGGCGTAAATGAATCTCGGCATGATGACTGTGTATCGAGTTGTCGGCTTTCATAACGAACGGGCCGATCTATGCTCCGCGCGGTCAAGTTCCGCGCACATTTGCACTGGCTCGACAGGGCCGACCAAGCGTGCCTCTTCTGCCCCGCGCACGAGACGTACCGCCACTTCCTCGTAGACTGCGACTTCATCAAGGACGTGTGGAGCACGCTTCACGCCGTCACGGTCCCTTTGGGCGT
>NW_012156474.1:106521-136010 GCF_000151545.1 Saprolegnia parasitica CBS 223.65 | reverse complement strand
CAACATGCGCGCACCGTCGTGCACGAGCTGCCTCTTTAACGGCTGCACCCAGCGCGCCTTTGCCGGTTCTCGGCAAGTGTGAGTTTCATCGCCAACGCGTTCGTGTGCCACATTGACGATTTGTACCAACATTGTCTACGCGCGCCAGCTTTTGCGTGCGCCACGGCGGCAAGCTGCAGTGCGCCACGGCGGCAAGCTGCAGTGCGCCCACGATGATTGCAGTTCGAACGCCCGTATCGACGGCTTCTACTCGCGGCACGCGCTTCCTACCGCCAAGCGCACGTGCTCGGAGATCCACTGCCGCAACCTCGCCCACTCGCGGTCCAAGTGCGTCCGACACTACGGCGCGCGGCGTTACCGAGAAGCGCAATGCGCAAGCTTGGCACGCACGGGCGGCTTGTGCCGGCGCCACAATCCGTTCAAAGTGTCGCTGCACGCAAGTCCGATCGAAGTTGGTGTGACGACCAGCGATGATCTGCAGGAGCTTGACAACATGATCCTGCAGTGCCTTTTGATCGACTCACCGCGTATGGGGCCGACGACACCACTGTTTGGTGCTTTTGAAATGGAGATGTACGATTTTTAATCGAGCACGATACACCTAGATTGAAACCAACACCTGTGAGAATGTATGACATTTGTATCGAATCATGGAGACTGGCGTTGAAGGCGAGAAATATAGGCCATTCGGACACTCGTTTTCTCGACCGGACAAGTTTGATTTTAGTCGAGGTTTACGACATCCATCGACTCACTACATGTAGTGCACTGTACAAATGCAATACTAGTAGCCTGAACGTACGACCGACAAGCGAGCAAGCGTGGATTCTTATCGGTTTCGCGACAAGCATACCGTATTGTGAATTGCATTCAATGGCCATGTATAACTTATAAACATAAAAGGGCACTGCGCCTTAGGCGATGTCCTTGTATAAACTATCGCCCGAGGCAACAAGTCCGGTCGTCGTGCTGATCAAGACAAAGTCGAGAATGAGGTCGTCTAGCGTGTCCATGGGCATGGCGTCCTCGATCCAAGCATCCGGGACGATCTCGTTGGTCGCGACGGCATCCTTGAGCAGCTGCTTGGAGTGCCGTTGGCAGTAGCCAGCGATGCGCGCGAGCGTTTCGCACTCGGCGAGTTTGCACTTGCGGCCGCCACCGTGACGGACGCACTTCTTGCGCGAGTGCGCAATGTTGGCACATCCTGCCTCGACACACTGTTTTTTCGTATTGACAAGCGAGTGGCGCGAGCAGTAGCCGCCGGTGCGGGCGTTCGCGTCGCATCCCGTGGTGAGGCACGGCTTGGTGCCGCCATGGCGAACGCAGAGACCACGAGCGTACACTTGGTTGTTGCACGTACTCACGGCGCAGCAGAGGCGGTTGCGATGAAAGGCGCATTTGTTGGACTGCGGCATGGCTGGCTTGGAGCAGCCGCGAAAGCAACACTGCGCGTCCATACTGATGCGGAGGAAAGACGATGAAATGAAAAATGGTCGGATGATCTTCTTCCGCAAGGTGATCCCATTTTGGACAATATCGATACATGAGACCGACCATTCAGCGCACGATGGCGCGCATGAGTGATGGGCTCTGAAGTTTCGGTGCCCCCCCATACATGGACCAGTACAGTGCTTGGTGCACGTGGGCTTGAAATAATTGGCGACAAACCTTGAAGATGAATAACGGCCCACTGTGGCGCTCGACCTGTCATCCCAAACTGGCTCGTCCCACTCTTGGACCTGATCAACGCGACGGAAAATCCGGAAAACGCGCGGAATTCAGCGAGTTCGGACGGCGCCGTTCAGTTGTGCACTGCCAAATTGCACTTTGCGTTGCGTTCGTACGCGGGGTCGCGGCAAAACAAAGGCAAGCAAAGACCATGTCTACTTGCTGGATGTAACTAGCGGTGTCAATTAGCGTCGACTGGGCGGGAGGCGTGGACCCGACCAGACATGTTTGCACGCCGATTTGTGTCAAGAGAGCACCTCCGGACGCTCGCGAGCCGACAAGTCGATATCGACTCTTCGCTGCACGTTCGATCGAGTGGTTTTCTCGAGCGCCTCTCATGGGCTGTTTTCCGACTCGAGGGTGGGTTGTTTTCATCCACTCGGATGAACCTCGGCTTCATTATCTTGCTGCAGTGTACGCGATGAAGCTGATCATACGTGTTGTTGTTGAAGTGGGTCGTCTATTACAATAGATAAAACTATGCTAAATAAAATTGTCGGACTTTCTTCGTGCTGATCATACGGGTAGTGTAGACTATCGACGTTGATTGCGTCCGCCATCATGACCATTTAGTGAGAGCAGCTCCGACGGTCGTCGTCCTATGAGGACGTCGTGGAAATATCTTCAAACCTATGAAACTCGCAGATTCGCAAGGCTGCTCTGCGCGGTTCGCGAGCGAGAACATACCGGTATTTGTTTGATGCGGAACGTGGGACTCACGCATGTTCGTTGCCTCTGGTAACGAGATCAACATCAATGTAATTGTCCGACGGCGGAATTCAGTAGCCCCTTTAGGTGCGCTTCCGATATTTTTCTCATGACATTTGTATGTCGTAAGAGTCCCATTTAAGTACGTTACCGACTTGATTGTGCGACCGCACGTGGCTACACCTCGCAGGCAGTGTCAACTCGGAACGCAATCCTACATTTATCACGGCCGCAAATGACTTCCAAAACGAATCCATTCACTTCGCCTTGTTCCGGACCTTTTTTTCTTTTGAAAGCACGAACACGGAAGCAGACACGACGTCGCGGCCCAGTGCCTCCTTCCCACGAGATATCTGCAACTCCCCGACGACCACTTTGCCACGCCGGCCATGGTGGCTGCAGCCGTCGAGTACCGCCAACCCGAGCACATCCTGCCAAGATACGCCGACTTCATGTACCGTGTGGTGCTTGGCGCCGTCGCGATCCGCTCCCGGCTCTACTTTCTGGCCGATGACGCCCAAGTCTGTCCCGTCTGCGGCGACCTCGAGACGTACGACCATCTTCTGCTTCGTTGCGAATTTGTCACTGCCGTGTGGGCGGTCTTTCAGCCGCTCGTCGACGCCCTCAAGCTCGAACTTCCCACGACGCTTTCCGCGCTCCTCTTCGAACCGCTGGTAACAGGCCAACGATACCGTCGGCGTGCAGTGGCCATGATGTGGCCGATCCTCCGCGCGTGCGTGCTCCACACCGTCTGGCTTGCCCGCAACGACCGAGTCTTTCGCCCCGAGGCGCCCCTTGTGACGCCTGAGGCAGCCGCCCAACGAGCCGCGTTCTTGACCAAGCTGCTGAACACTCAAGCATTGTGCCTCTTCCAAACGATGGCCGCCCTGCGGCACGACGCATGGCTACGCGACAACTTTGTTCCGGCATGTGCCGTTTACACGCCACGTCTCCCGCTCCCGCTCGGCTAAGCCTCTCGGCGGCCGGCTCATCGTAGCACCTTGGAATCGATAGTCCACCACCATATCCAGTTCAGTGTAAATTATATCTAAATAGACTCACTTCAACAACGAACACGGAAGCTCGTGTTCAGAGTGGAGTTGATGCCTGCCAGTTGCCTAGTGCTAGGACTTTAGGAGGTGAGGGAGACCGTCTCTTGTCTTCCAGACAATTTGCAAGATCCATAGCGCCAATGTTAAGCATACGGTAAAGGAAGTCTCGAAAATACAGGTCGTTCATTAAATAGTACTAAGTAAGAGTCGCGCACGACGCTCTAATACAGCATGGCCGTCATCATGGGCTCTGTCGTCGCCAAGATGCAGTCCAAGATCGATTGGTCCAAGTCCTCAAAGGTCGGAACATAGTCCATGCCGACGGCGATGTCGCGCCAGATCGGCTCGTCGTCCATTTCCATAGGACCATCGGCGTGGCGGCGGCACAATCCACCCGAGCGAGCGAGCGTGTTGCACTCGGGCTCGCGGCAGCGGCGTCCACCTCCGTGGCGTACACACTTGCTCTTGGTATGGGCGACGTTGCTGCAGCGCGGCTCAATGCAGACGTGCTTGACGTGCACCTTGGCGTGGCGGGCGCAGAAACCGCCACCGCGGGCGTTGGCGTCGCAACCGTCGTGTCTGCATTGGGGCTTCCCGCCATGGCGCACACAAAGCTTCCGAGCGTACACAATGTTGTTGCAGCCGTGGACTTGGCACGGTAGCCGATGGCGATGAAAGTCGCACTTGGCGAGGTTGGGTAGTGCGATGTTTTCGCAGCCGTTAAACCGGCAAACGATGCTAGGAGCGTGTTCCATCGACGTGAAGATGCGGTGGCGTAAAGTAAAATGAGTCCACCCTCGTTTGTTTCGGTTGCAGTTGCCCACTCCAAAGTCGGAAGCAATGCATCGGGCCTCCCACCGACAGTGGCCACGCAACGACTAATGGGATGCAGCGTTTGACAAGCAATCCAAATTTGGGCCAATCAGAGACGAAGTAAAAAGTGCCATTTCAATTGGTCATGTCCCGGCTGGTCTTGGATTCAAACAAGTAATAGCGTCCAGGAGGGGGTTAATCAGCGTCCACACGGCGACAACTGTAGACTACCAGAACGACGTCAACGAATCCACCTGGAGTTTGATGGACCACCATTAATAACAGCAGTTTGTACGAGTGATGGACGGAATCCCGCGCACCATCCCGGCGCAGTTGACCTCTTGCTGCCCGGAAAATAGTCGAGCTGTGTGATGCTACTGTTATACAAAATGTTGAGCTCTCGTGCCAACTTTGTACGACCCGATCATCGATTTCACATGGCGATTAATAACCACACGTACGCAGCCACACCGACGTACATTCAACAGGGCTGTTCAGGGGCCGTGCGATCTGTTTTCTATGAAGTAGCACGCATTCTTTACATTACGAATCTGTAGCTACGGAGCTTGCGCCAGAAAGTCAGCTTTGAGCACGGGCAGGGTACTTTTGTTTCTATCTTCTATATCAAAAGTAATGGCGCCTTCATAGCCTGCGTCGTCCTTCCAACTCGCTCATCACCCTAGGCAAGCCGTAGGACTCGTATCCACTCGATACTTTACGTTACTGCCGTGACGACGCACAACCTGACGCCGTCGTCGATTCTGGTGGGTGAGGTACTGAGCAAAGCTGGCACCACGCTACATCAATGTCCATTGCACATTCGGCAAAATCTCCATGCAGCCGACGTGACCGAGATAATGAACAGCGAAGCGAGATGTATCTTTTGGAGATACCATATCCTAATGGCACTGTCAATAGGAGTCACTTAGCGTATAGAAAGTCATGGCGAGCTCGTCGTATTGAGGAAGTGTGAACGAGCTCTCAACATGCGGAAGCCTGCGAACCGCATGTTTGTGAGTGCCGTAGACGGTCGAATTTGAACGGACCAATGAGATGACCTCCGCAACAAACAATCTACAAATGCCCCAATCAGAACGCATAGAGGTCCCACGGTCAAATTGAGGCTGTTTGACACACAATCATGCACCTTGGCGTCGCCACGCAGACAAGTGAGCCTGCATGAGCGTCTGCGATAACGATTTCGGGCATGGAGTAAGGCTTCGTTGGGTGGTGTCATTGACATCGTCCGTACGTTTCATTTCGGTTAGCAAGCATAAGATGACCAATTCTTGAAGTGCGTTCTTCAATGCGCAAAGATTAAAGTTAGTAAACGCTGGATTGCTCCTTTTATCGATGCGCACAAAAAACGCGGGAAGAGATGGTTCCGTTTTAGAAATGGTCTGTCCACCGACCGACGTAAGGGTCAACACACACGCTCCTCACGCGTAGTATGATCCTGCTGACGTTCACGTTTGGTCTTCCACTTGGAGATCGAGAAACAACCAATATCTCGCATTTCGACGTGAAAAAGTGATCGATAAACGTGGAGAACGAAGTGGTGTGCGCTGTGTTTGTGCGCCACGGTGACGGTGCTTATTGGTATGGCCGATGCAATCCCACTCGCCAGACCCATTTCTGACGAGGACTGACGACCCGTGGTACTACTACGAGAGCTTATCCAATCTCAAAGGTACGTCCAAAAGTTCGAAATCAACGCTACAATATTTTTGTGTCGCCATTGTGTCCGCACACTCCACCCACGGCGCCCGAGTCGTCGCTTGCGGGCCACAGTCAAGTCCAGTGAAAGTGGTTCCGGTCCAGTGTAAGTGGTTCCGGCTACCGGGAGTACGCCGTAACTCCATTTGTCAATTGCTGCTGGATGCCGTGCATCCAGAACTCGGGACATCACATGCTGTCGCGTCACTTGTAAAATAAAAGCATGTGCTGTGAAATTGTGCTACGAGTTCTTGGATGCCACTTTCGCCACTTGGCTTTGCCGTCGAGTTGCCGAGTGAATACACTGTGCTTACCACTCTGTAAAATACACTGTACGTGACACTAGCGACGAAATGATTGTCCGTAGTGTCCATTGTAGATCTTATGTGCGCCTCCAAAATCAACGCAAGCGGTGGTACATTCGTAGTTGACATGATGGGCTTGAATGTACCTTGTGTATACAGTGCCGATATTATCTCAATTGACGACGCGTTCAATAGATTAAACCGTCGGAGTGCTATTCCGTCCTCCTATGTACCCGTGAAGCGCAGGTATGCAATTGTTTTTAAATGCGTCCATTTTGCAAGCTTGCACGCGCTGATTCGCACACTGTTGTCGTGGACGACGTAGCACCCGACCGACGGCACCTGCTGATTGCATGAGTATACAAATCGCAAGTGTTGAGGACCATCATTGTGGGTCGCGCCAAAATTCATCGCACCGGATACTCGAGGCGACGTTGTCGAGTTGTTGTGGGGTCGCGCTCGCAAGACAAGTTGTCATCGCATGCGCATGTCGTGCTCGTCCAGCTCATTTTGCAATCGTCTTTGACGAGCACACGACCTCCGACCATGAGCACATCCCTAGTCTGCTGCTTCAACGGCTGTGACAGCCCCGCCTTGACGGACATGAACAAGTGCGCCTTCCACCGCAACCGCCTTTGCTGCGCGATCGAAAGCTGCTTCAACCAAGTTTACGCCCGCGGCCTTTGTGTCCGCCACGGCGGCAAGAAGCAGTGCCTCGTTGTCGACTGCACTGCAAATGCCCGCACGGGCGGCCTCTGCTCCCGCCACGGTCTCACCAACACAAAGAAGCAGTGCATTGAACCGAACTGCGCCAACATTGCCCATGCCAACCAGCGCTGCGTACGCCACGGTGGTGGCCGCAAGTGCAAGGTCGAAGAGTGCCAAACCCTCGCACGCATCGCAGGCTACTGCCAGCGCCACTCGAAGCAGCTGCTCTCAGAGCCGAGCTCGTTTGATTGCGACCTTTTGGCACTTATGGAAACCGAAGAGTGGATCGCCAACGACGTGTACTTGGACACGACGTACGAAGCTCTCGACGACTCGATCCTTGACTGTGTCCTGGACTCGACGCGCCCGTACCTGGCGTGATTTAGATCATTTATTCTATTCAAAATTAATTTACCATTGTTTTCCACTCTTCTACTTTGTTTTATGTCGGGCCCTCAACGCCTTGTGGTGTTGCATCTTACGTACAGTTTGTGCCAACTCCAATATTACAGCACAACCAACACCAAGACGTGCGCCGTCTTTAAAGCGGGTTTCTATTTTAACTGGCGCCTTGGACCGCTCAGCCAAGCGATCTCCACATCAAAGCATTCTATATTTTGAAGCCTACCCATTAAAGGTGTCCAAACAAACCCTTAAAGTTCACATTTGTCCTTCATTTTCTGGTTAAGGACTACGGTTCTCTCACAGTTGGATCTAATTATCCTTTGAACCAAGGACGTTACGACGGCAGAGCAAACGGGCGCGTGTGGTTCAAGACACCATCTAGAATCGAGGCGTCGAGGTCGTCCATGCCATCAAGGTGCCACAAGGCGTCGTTGGCGGCAACCACATCATCGGCGAGACGTGAAGCGACTCTGGTTAACTTTGGTTGCAAGAGCTTGGCATGGCGCTGACAAAAGCCTGCAATACGCGCCAGTGTGCAGCAGTGCACGAGCTTGCACTTACGGCCGCCGCCGTGACGTACGCAGCGTTGGTTGGCTTGGGCAAAGCTGACACAATTGGGCTCGACACAGTGCTTCTTTGTCGAGTGCAGTGCGTGGCGCTAGCAGAGGCCCATGGCACGAGCGTTCGCATCGCAGCTGTCGACGCTGCAAGTGCGCTTGCCGCCGTGCCGGACGCAGTAGCCGCGCGCGTACACTTGGTTGCCGCAGCCTTCGTGCGCACACGTGAGCCGATGACGGTGCAGGAGGCACTTGGTCGAGTCCGACACCACCGGACTCGCACAACCATGGAAGCAGCACTCGACACTCATCACGTCGTCGTATGTCAATTGAAAAATGCTGCAAGCAATGCCACCAAGATCTAAACGTCCCAGTGCAAGAAGCCATCGCACGACGCATCGTCCGTCGCCAAGTACCTGCGTAGTACTATTCGTGGCGCGGGTCGTGGACGCTGTCCCACTTCAAACAGTATTTTTGCCTCCAAAATAATTTGGTTCATTTGCTTGGTGCTGTTGTTGTAGACTGCAATGCACGCGTCGGTTTGTGACACGGTCCGATTGACACACTCGTACGGAGAAGGCGTCGATGGATCAAGTGCTTTCTTTGGATGCGGCGTGTTGTTGTGCTCAGTGAGCGCATTGAGATGGCGTCTTTGCCCACACACGACCGCTTTCATCAGCGCGCGTCTAATGGCCACCCGTATGACGCCTTGCGCCACGACGTAGGACAGACCAGCTATATGATCCCACGTTGCGTTTGGTTGTGCGTATGACAAGGCCTTTGAAATGCCACGTCGCCGACGTGGCAGCGCTCCATTGTTGTGCGTATATCGCCAGCGCGTTTTCGCTAGCACCAAAGAAATAAATGACACTTGCTAGCACATATTACCGGTTTGGTTTGGTACGCACCACATACCCGTGGCCAGGCTCGAAGTAGCTCGCGGCGACCCGTCTCGTGGTGGAGACGATCCAGTGCCTTTGGATGCAATCAACCGTCTCATACTCTGCCCGACATTGTGTTGAACGTGGTACCGGTGCTTCCGGGTGCGGCCAGGAAGTTGAATTTTTGCCGTCCAGATACCGGTAGACTCGATGAGTCGACAGTAGGCTACATTGGCATTTTGCATTAGCTTTGTCGCTTGTACCCCGCCACGCCACTCCCAATGGCGAGCGGTCAATCGAATGATCGTCTATTAAGTGCCCGACTCAAGCGTTCTACAAGGTGAACTCGTTACCAGGTAGATAGTGCGAGGGTAAAGCACGTTCTCGCCTCGGGAGCTCGACTGGAAACTTCAATAAAATCCAAGCCGACCGTGGGATCGACAACTCGACACGGACGCGTGCTGGCGGCAAAAATTGACAGCCATTTCGCGTGTCCTGGTACGCCGCGACGATTCAAGCGCGCAAAGTCTCTCGAGACTTTATGGCGGATTCACGGGTTCGAGGTGCACTCCATGATTTGCTCGTGACGTCGCGCAATGTTTCTCATCGCTTGCTGGCAGCTGCTCTGTTGCTGGCGGCCAAAGGCTCGTGACGTCGCGCATTAGTTCACACTTGGCTTCTCAACGTAGTTGGAAGTGGCTATTCACCGCTACTTGTACATAGATGTAGTCGTCGTATTGCCGGGTACCGAACGCCGGTGCGACGGATTTCGGGGCAGAAGTACATCCACTACGCAGCGTTGGTAGCCATGATGCTGTCGGTCGACTGCGACCAAGAGCAAGAAGCCTTGTCGACGACGACCAAGCGCGTACGTACCAAGCAAGAACGTCTTGTGAAGGAGGCACACTCTGAGGTTTGGGTCTGTCGACAGTGCCGATCAGCAAGTGGTCAGCAACCTGTCACGATTCGGGTCCAGTATCCTAGACCTGGGCTGCGTAAACATGCTGCTACGTTCAATTTAAATTATGGAAAAGACAATCGACTAATTGGGCACGTGCAGTGCTGGTGTCGCGTCGGGGCTCACCAGCAGCGTCTGCAGGATTGCATAGTCGAGGCCGTCAATCTCGGTCGACGGTGGTCCGTCGAGGAGGCTCCACGGTGCAAACGAGTCGGCGGTCGCCGGCGGTGTGCCAACACTCGACGCGGAGAGGTCGCGATGGCGCCAGCAGTAGCCGCCTTTCCGCGCGTGGGTGAGGCAGCCGTCGGCGCTGCAAGGTCGGCGGCCGCCGTGGCGCACACACTTGCCTTTCGCGTGCGCGAGGCTCGTGCAACCCTGCTCTTGGCAGCGCTGCTTCTTGCCGCCGTGCTGCGTGCAAAAGAGGCCTAGGCGCGCGTTGGCGCGGCACTCTGGAAACTGGCAGCGCCGCCGGCCGCCGTGCGAGACGCAGAGGTGCCGTGCGTACACTTGGTTGCAGCAGCCCGCGACGCGGCACTTGGCGCGGTTGCGGTGGTACTGGCACTTGGTCGTGAACGGGACGGCGGGCGCGACGCAGTCGCGAAAAATGCACTCCATCCTATCGAGGGTCAATGCCAAAATGACACCACGTGGTGGGACCTTCCAAGCGACTGACCACTCGTTCTATCGCAGGTCCCTTCACTGGGTCCACTCCAGCTGGCGACTTGACAGACGCCGTGTTTGCAGTGTGATCTTGGCGCGCTCGACTGACCTCCTCCAGCTCGACAGGTGGTGCCTCCGACGACACATGTGGCGACCGCACCACGTGCGTCATGCGGGCGGCAGCTAGTAGAGGAAACGACTATAATAGTAGTCGCGCTGAGCGTTGAGGCCATCACCTCTGACAACGGCCATGGGCCGCGACGCCTTGAGCTTTACGAGGTGGGCGTGGGCGTGGACGCTGTGCACGTGGGAGTGTTGGCACAGAGAGCCCGAGTGCTATGCCACGTAGATGGCCAGTAATGCAGTGTATATACCGCCAAATCGAACGCCAAGTTGGCCACTCGTTGAACCTCCGCCCGGTAGACCAAGAGGTGGAGCCTGCGTGCAAGGCCAGTCTGGCTTGCTCGGAGCCTGGTCGGGGCCAGGGAAGCACGGCCCGTGGTGGGCACGGCTACTCCAGCCGTCGACAGCACTAATACGACAAGGTCGCTTGCCCTTGCTACCATCGCGAACTACGGTGCGACTCTGTGCTGCGACGAGGCGGCGAGCCCGGCAATCAACTGACCACGAGCCAGTGACGTCGTCGGCCGAATACGTCATCCACATGCGTCTCTTGCTTGCTACACGAGTGGATCGCTCCCGTAATGCACTTTAATGTATTTGAAGGTCGTCAAGGGTCGGTGAGCGTGGCGGGTGTGACGGCCCTGCGGTCGTTCTGGATCAGTTGATTGCCGATTTTGATCGCCCGTTGGCATCAGATATTGGCTGGAACCTCTCACAACGCATACAATCGACCAGGCCGAAACTCAATTCCTCAAATCCGAATATCCGTGGCTGCGATGGCGAAGCGCAAGGGCGAGTCCGACATCGTGGACGAGCGCCATGTCATGCGCATCATGCCACTGGGCGCGGGCAATGAGGTCGGCCGCTCGTGCATCATCCTCAAGTTCCAGGGCAAGACCATCATGCTCGACTGCGGCGTCCACCCGGTAGGCCATGCAGGCGCGTCGCCACGGTCTCATGCGGAAGCTAGGGCTACTCGGGGCATGGCTCGCTGCCGTTCTTCGACTCGATCGAGGCCGAAGAGATCGACTTGCTCCTTATCACGCACTTCCACATCGACCACGTGGCCGCGCTCCCGCACTTTACGGAGAAGACCAACTTTAAGGGCAAGATCTTCATGACGCACCCGACCAAGGCCGTCATGCAGATGATGCTGCGCGATTTCCTCCGCGTCTCCAACATTAGCGTCGACGACCAGATCTACGACGACCGCGACCTCGCCAACTGCGTCGCAAAGGTCGAGATCATCGACTTTCACCAGGAAAAGATGTTTAACGGCATCAAGTTCACGCCGTACAACGCGGGCCATGTGCTCGGCGCGTGCATGTTTCTCATCGAAATCGGTGGCGTCAAGGTCCTCTACACGGGCGACTACTCGCTCGAGAACGACCGCCATCTCATGGGTACGTCTCGTCTCGTCTATGGGTACTAAAGGACTTGCGTTGTATAGCCGCCGAGATTCCCGGCGTCTCGCCCGACGTGCTCATTGTCGAGTCGACGTACGGCGTGCAGGTGCACCAGAGCGTCTTTGAACGCGAGGGTCGCTTCACGGGCCAGGTCGAGTCGGTCGTCCGTCGCGGCGGGCGCTGCTTGATTCCTGTGTTTGCGCTGGGCCGCACGCAAGAGCTGCTGCTCATTCTCGACGAGCACTGGCAGCAGCACCCGGATCTGCACGGCGTGCCCATCTACTTTGCCTCCAAGCTCGCGGCCAAGGCGCTGCGCGTGTACCAGACGTACATCAACATGATGAACGACCGCATCCGCAAGCAAATCTCCATCTCCAACCCGTTTCAGTTTGAGCACATTCACAACCTCAAGAGCCTCGAAGACTTCGACGACTCGGGCCCGAGCGTCGTCATGGCCTCGCCCGGTACGCCCTTTCTTGTCGAAACGAAGTTGATGGCATGCGTCTAGGTATGCTTCAATCGGGCGTCTCGCGCCAGCTCTTTGAGCGGTGGTGCACGGACAAGCGCAACGCGTGCTTGATTCCAGGTTTGCATGCACTTGTGCTTACCGAGCGTCTCAATTCCTTGTGCAGGCTACGTGGTCGAGGGCACGCTGGCCAAGAAGATCTTGTCCGAACCGACCGAGATCACGGCCATGGACGGCCGCCTCCTCCCGATGAACTGCTCGGTCGAGTACATTAGTTTTTCGGCCCATGCCGATTTTGTGGGCACCTCGGGCTTTATCGAAAAGGTATCTTTGCGTCGATTTCAACGTCGATTTGTGATGCCATTTGGTAGGTCGCGCCGCCCAACATTGTGCTGGTCCACGGCGAAAAGAACGAGATGATGCGTCTTAAGTCGGCCTTGCACAAGAAGTTTCACAACCCCAAGGTGTACGCACCCACGATCCATACGCCGGCCAACACGCAAGAGATCGTGCTCGAGTTTCGCGGCGAAAAGATGGCCAAGGCCATTGGCACGTACGGTCTACTCGGTCGCTCGACCGTCGTCTGATCCGGGTCCACGTAGGATGGCGACCACAATTGCGGGCCACCAAAAGCTCAAGGCCGTCGACAAGAAGATTCCGATCAGCGGTCTCCTCGTCGAGCACGACTTTCACACGCATATCATGGAGAAGGACGACCTCGCCCAGTACACGTCCAACTTGCTCGTCGGCACGATTGCCCAGCGCCAGCATGGTACAGTTCGTGCAAGCGTCTCATCGTGTGTGGCCAACAGAAAGCGTGTAGTGCCCTTTGTGCATCAGCCGTTTGACGTGCTCGTGGCCATGATCCAGCAAATGTACGCGGACGTGACCGTGACATCGGACACGGTCGTCGTGAATGGACAAGTCATGGTGACGCACTGCCCGCCGGAGAAGGTGCTCATCGAGTGGAGCGCCGAGCCGACCGCCGACATGATTGCCGACTCGGTCGTCGCGCTCACCATGCACGCGCAGGCGAGTCCTGCGAGCTTCAAGGTACATGTCTCTCGACGACGCATACAATAGGCGTATACGTGCTGCAGATTAGCATGCACCCTCACGCCGCGTGCAAGCACGACCACCGCCCCAAGACGAGTGTGGCCTCGGAAGAGGCGGTCAAGGTCGAGGACGGCACCGAGCCCCTCGAAGCCGACGTGATTGAAGACGAGGGCTTGCAGGCCGCTGTCGAGACACTCGCCGACGAAGGCGACCTGGAGGCCCTCCAGCTCATCTTGGTCTTCCGCGTGCTCAAGGACCAGTACGGCCAGGTGGAACTCGACCACGCGACGAACGTGATTTCCATCATCACGCCGAGCGGCGCGATGGCCAGCATCCACTACTTTGAGAAGCAGCCGCACGACCGCGTCGAGTGCGAGAACACGGCGCTGTACGAGAAGCTGCTCGAGACGCTCGCCAAGCTCGACCAAGCGCTCCTGCCCGTGCCCAAAGACGCGTAAGACAAGAAGGCCGCGCGCTGCATTTATATAAACACTGGCAATAATCTCTCCGAGGACGAGACCAACTCGTCGTGTAAAAAATAGTGTGAATTTCACTCGTTTTGATGTACAATATTGTGATCATGAAGTAGAACGAGTTGTCCGCAGCATGGTGTGCGAACGCAGGTGCTTATGGTGGACTGTGCATGCTTACTCGTCGTTTCCACTCGACGAGCGGGAGCCGCGCAGAGATTTGGCATTGAAGCTACCGTGCTGCGGAGCGTCGGACGCGTTGAAACCATCGGTGGGGCGGCCGTCCGTCGAACCGTTGACGCGACGATCGTCGTGCGGAACGACTTTCGAGCCGTACGGGCGCCACTGCGGACGACCATCCGAGCCATTGAAGAAAATGTGCGGACGATCGTCGGAGCCGTTGAAGACGAAATGAGGGTGGTCATCTGAGCCGTTGAAGGGACCGTGCGGACGGTCTTCGGAACCATTGAAGGAAACGTGCGGGCGGTCTTCGGAGCCGTTGAACGGGCGCTGGTCAAACCCAAAGAGGCGTTGGCGGAGCTCGTCGTGGTCCGACTCGAGGCCAGAGTGGGGGATTTCAACGTCGGGAAAGCCGTCGCCGCTGCCCGACGGGATCACGTGGTGGTTGCTCGAGTGGTTGGGCCCCCCTGTGACCGGGTGCTCGGCCGAGACGGCGACGGCCGAGAGCACGAGAAGACTGAGGATGCCATGCATGGTTGTTGCACTCGATGAATTGGAAAATGCTCAAACAGGGCAGTGTCGAGGTTCGTCCCGTAAAATAAATCCACTGCCCACGTAGGCTCTGCACCCACAAAACGACCAAGCTTTGGCAAACAGATCGATAGGATCCACTGTGCACACTATTCGATGACGCAAAATGACAAAGCTACAGCAATATATGCCTCCGGATGTTACCGGTGCAGCTCCATTTTGTATGGACTCGAATATCAGACAAGGCCCAATATATATTTGTTTTCTGTCCGACAAGGAACGGCTTGTCTGTTGATGCGTCAAGTGCGCTACAATATGCCACGTCTCTTGTGTTTGCTTCTGGCTCCTCTACATGAAAGCTCGTTTTCGTTCGTGAGGTCCTATGGGCTCGTTACCTGCCAGATAGGGGTAGGGTACGAGCCCCTTGCGAGCAGCGTGGACGCAAGTTACCCACCTGCTGCCTGCATCGCCTCTATTACATGGCCCTATCGAGCCATTGGCGTGTCCAAGACCACCGATGACTCATCACCTCCTCGATTGCTTGGTCTGCCTGTGTGCGACAGCAAACTTAGTAGCGCCACCGAGTGTGCTCGATCCCGCATCAACCATCCAAAACGAACAACCGCAATAACGTGAGGGCCACACGAGTTGCGCGCTGTGCGTCAGCGCAGAACGAGCTAGAGACTTTGTGCATGGCGGATCGTGGTGGCATGGTCAAGTACGAAGGGTATTCGCTCGGAGCACCTCGTTATTGTCGTTACCTATTACAACTTGATTTCTCCCCGAGCGAGCCATCTCTCGAGCACCCACCACTTTTAGTCTCTGCCGACTTGGCGACCACCTTGAAGATCGATTCGCCGTGTTCTGGCAGCTGACAGACGATTTGGTACGAACTCGGTCTAGCGAAGCACTAGAAACACTCTGGCTCTCGGCTCCATCACAACAGTATTAGAAATAATTCCAGACAATCACACACACTACTGCCAGTTGGTCCGCGTCGGGAGACCCTTCGAGGACGAGTGGCGAAGCATCGGGTTCACGCCCGGCGCTGGCTTGGTCTCGACAGCCGGTGTCTCTGGCGTCTTTGCGATCGGCGTATTCCACGAGGACGCGACAGGAGCTGTCCAGGACGACACCGGCGTGGCAGCGACCGGAGTTTCAACCTGCTTGACCGGTGTCGATGGAGCGACTGCGGCCGTGAGCACCGGGCCAGGGTACGCTGGAAATTTCTTGACGACGGCGCGGTTCAAGGCCAAGAGGCAGCGCACGACCGCGCCCAAGTCCTTGAGCTCAAAGAGGTCGACTGTCTCAAAGACGTCGACGGCCGCCACGCCGATCGCGCGGCACGCGTCCAGAAAGTGCTCGATGTTTTGCATCTGCTTGAACGCGACGGACGACGTGTCAATCTGGATCGGCGTCTCGTCGGCCATCGAGATTGCGTACAGCGTGTTGATGAGCACGCAGAGCACTTGTCCGTTCTGGAGGCTTGGGCCAAACTCGGTGAGCGTTCGGTGCGTCACTGCCTCAATCCACTGCTTTACGTCGGCTTCCAGCGCATGGTCGTACTTGGCGACCGCCTTGGACGCAAGCTCTGCGTCTAGGCCGTGGCCACCGCCCCAGACTTGGACCGGCGCGGCTTGCTTGGGCGGCGTCACCGACTGCGCGGACGGAGTGCGCTGGACGGGCGCCGGCGCTGCTTGCTTGGGCGGTGTCACCGACTGCGCGGACGGAGTGCGCTGGACGGGCGCCGGCGCGGCTTGCTTGGGCGGTGTGACCGACGGGGTCGGCGTCGCGTTGTTGGATTGCGCTGCCGACATCCACCGGGCCGCCACGGAGGACGATGCCTTTGTCGGCGAGCCATTGTTTGCGGACGGCGTGCGCTGCAGCGGCTTGTCGGGGGACGAGAAGGCGCCTTGGGCGTTCTTGGTCAGAATCGTCGGGATCGTGGCGATGGTCGACGACGACGGCGGCGACGAGTAGCCCGACGAGACGGGCGGAAGGTCGGACGTCGAGTCGGCGCCAAAGGTCACGCCTGTCGTGACGTCAATGTTCGGGCGCTCCATGATCGCTTGGCTGCCCATGTTGAGGAGCGAGGTCGCGTGGCGCGCCTCGGCGAGCTGCGCCTCGGTGAACGTGCGCTCGTTGCGCGTCGACTCCTTCACGCCGAGAAGCGGTCCGTTGTACGTGCCCTTCTTTTGCAGCGTGCGGCCCAGCGCGTGCAGACAGCGCACGACGACGCCGAGGTCCTTCTGCTCGAAAAGATCCACGGTCTCAAACAAGTCAAACTCCATGACGCCCATCCCGCGGCAGGCGCGGATGAAGGCCGTGACGTTCTCCATCTGCTTGAAGGGCATCGTCGACGTCGAGATCTTGATGCGGCTCGCGGGATCGACGGCGTTGGCAAGCTCGCAGAGGATCACGCCGTCCTTCAAGCCGAGGCCAAAGTCGGGCCCGATGGCCTTGCCCGTGATGGCTTCGATCCAGTCGCGCGCTTCGGCCTCGGCGTTCGTATCGTACTTGGCCATCGCCTTGGTCGCGAGCTCCTTATCGAGCCCGTACGCGCTGCCTCCTCGTTGCATCGTGGTCGTTCTTGTTGGCAGCACAGAAATTCAGAACTGATCTCGCCAAAACCGCTTGCGACTCGCATCGCATTTTTATATTTCTAATTTTAAATACGAGGTTTGTATGGAACATAAACCGTTGAAATTGTATGCAACGGGCCACGAAGGAGCCGGAGAGCGCGCCACCTGGACCGACGGAAGCGGCCTGCGAACGTGGGATCGCCGGCGGAGAGGCCAGCCAGCGCCAGCCGACGCGACCTGCGCCGCCATGCCCACGCCCACGCCCATGCCCACGCCCACGCGAAGCCAAGCATGGCAAGCATGGGAGGCGACGCATGTCATGCGGCCGGAATGCATGTGGACACGACCAAGCCGAGCCAGGCCAACCCTTGTGGTGCGCTTGCCACGTCAGCGACGCCACGCGCGGGACGACCATGCCTACCGGCGGCTCCTGCGATCTTGCAGAATGTAGGTTCAATCGGATGGTGCATGTCCCCAGCAGGTCCGCTGCGGTACGGTACAGTGCACCATGCGACGTGATCCGCCTGCTTGGTACGGCGCGAAGCGCCCATGCCCAATAGCTCCGACGCCTCGTACACCCAACGGATGGCAAACGTCGAGCAAGACGAAATGCATTCTAGAGCGACGACGTGGGTCGTCCCTATTAGCGGAGCTCGACCGCGAGCTGCTTGACGAGCTCTTGGCGCACGACGAGCTGGAGACCGTCGACTTCTTCGTTGGTGAGGTTGCGGTCGTGGTGGCGGTACGTGATGCGGAAGCACTTGCTCTCGCGCTGCGTCTTGGGGTGCACGAAGGCGTCGACGACCTCGACCTTCTCGACCATGTCGCCGGCAATGTCGCGCACGATCTCGTACAAGTTGTTCTCGTGGAAGTCGGGGCCGAGCCAGAAGCTCACGTCCTTGTAGCACGGCGGGAACTTGCTGTACGGCTTGAACTTGGTGATGACGCCGTCTTGGAACTGACTCAGAAAGCGCGGGTCCTGGCTCCAGAAGAGGCGAATGTCCGGGATGTCAAAGAGCACCATCGCGAGGCGCTCGAGGCCGAGGCCGAACGCCCAACCGACCTCGTTGACGACGCCCGCGTTCTCGGCGATCTCGCGCCGAAGGACGCCGCAGCCAAGTACTTCGAGCCACTCGCCCTAGCAGAGTAGGAAGGATCTAGACCCAATCCATCAGATACCCGTAGGGTGTACCTCGAAAAAGATCTCAAGCTCGAGCGACGGCTCCGTGAACGGAAAGTACGCGTCGACCCAGCGCATCTCGACCTTGCCAAAGATGGCTTCGACCATGCCTTCCAGCGTCGCCTTGAGGTGGCCCTGGACGTGCGCAACGCGGTCGTCGTACGGCGTCGTCGGGTCGAGCTCGGGGAAGAATCGGAGACCTTCCATTTGATGGAAGACCGGGTAGTGGCTTGCGTCAATCTCGTCACGGCGGTAGACGTCGCCGGCGACGAGGAAGTTCTTGATGCCTTTGCGCAGCATGGGCACTTCGTGGCACGACGTGTGCGTGCGGAGGAGCGTCGTCGGGTTCAGATAGTACGTGTCCGTCGGCTTGCGGCTCACGTGGTCCTTTGGAATGAGCATCTGGTCAAAGCAGTCGTCGACCGAGACAACCGGCGAAAGCGAGTCGAAGAGCTGCATCTTGGGGTGGCTACATGGCTAGTATAAGCCGCAAGGTCGCATGGTGTCGCCGCCTACCCTTTGGCGTGGAGATCGTCAAAGTACGTCGCGATCTTGGTCTTGATGATGTTGAGCGGGTGGTGCGGCTGGCAGTGCAGGTTGACGCCGACCTTGGCCGCGATCGACTCGCTCACGTTGTTGTAGGCGTCGCCCGTGATCAAGTCGGGGTAGCCTACATGATAGCAGCGATGAGGCCCATGGCGCCATGGAAGGCCGCATCGTACGGGCGCTCTGGGTCGCGAAGGTCGCGCGCGGGACCACGGCCCGGCGGAGCGCTGACGAGGACAAGCGCTGCAGCATGGTTCTTGTGGCAGGCAAACGAATGCCAAAGATTGCGTCCGCACGCTGATTGGTCCATCAATAAATCCATATCGATGCTCGACGAAGCAGCCATATATGGATTGTAGCACATCCGATTGAATTCATTCAGGCCACTGCCCTTGCCTCCGTCAATAGCGTTCCAGCGCCACCTTTCTATCGTCATACCACACGCCATTGAAGGTCCATCAGGTGCGCGATAGCGTCGCTCGCTTCCTCTCTAAAAGCAAAAAGACGTTGAGCTGGGGCGACAGCTTGAACATGCCATATTCAAGTTATATATGGATCCTCATCGGCTCAATGACGTGCTGGCGGTACTCCTGAAGGGCAACATTGATCCTCTTTCCATTCAACCGGATCCAGCCACCGAGCTATATACCGCCATACCTCTCTCGACGGCCAGCGTTAGGGCAGGAGCGAGGCGCCTTCATGTTCCGAATACAATGGCGACCCCAGACCGTCCACTTGCAGCTGCGTTTTGGATGTGGCCGGTATCCGACTTGCCGTGGAAGATACCCCGTATCTACCAGATTCGTCAACTAGAGGTCGCAGTTGCTATGGAGATGGACATGGACTTGCCGTTGTCTTCTTCCGCCAGGGTTGTATGCACGGCGCGAGGAAGAGGAAAGCGAGTACTGCAGTGAGGGCGTCCATCCCGTGGGCCTGCGTTGCGCAATATGCAAAATCCGACGCCAACGATTCCGAACGTGCTGTGCCAGTTGCGTGGAATTAGCGTGCGCGCGCGTGCAGAACGTGATTCCACCCAAATCCAGATCTTGCATGTACAGCAGCTCGTCGCCGCAAGAGGCCGCGGGCGACGCGATCGCGGGCATGCGCTTTGGCGACGACGTCTTCTACTCGCCCAAGCGGCCGCCGCCGAAGGGCGTGTACCGGTACCTCACGGGCGCGGCCCACGCGCGCCAGCACGCGAGCTACGACTTTGCGGTCGTCACGACCACGTTGACGCCCGACGACGCCGACGCCGTCCAGTGCCACCTCGTCGAGCCGCTCGTGGACCACGGTACGGGCGTACGCGTGACCTAGGACGAGTGCGAAGCGGCGTAGGGCTGCACGTCGACGTCATCGAGGCCGTCGATGGCACGTACTTTATCCTGATGGTCCGCGCGCCGGACGAGATTGTCGTGCGCCACGCCAAGAAGCTCAAGCTGCAAATGTGGCTGCGCTGCGGCAACGCGCGAGAGCTGGACGCGACGCTGCTTGAAGACGCTGGCATGAACCCCGCGGATCGCATCCAGGTCGTGGACCACTTGGTCCGGGAAGGTATTTTCTCTCTCGCTACACGCGTCTACCGATGCGGCTCGTAGGTGCCAAGATTACCGAAAGCGCCAAGCACGTGCGCCGCGTCTTTCCCGTGCACGACGCGGCGCGCAACGACGAGCTTCTCACCAAGTACATTGCGAGCGCGAAGCTCGAGATGGAGATTCAGTCGGACGCGTTCTGTGCCCACGTCAAGACGTACTTTGGCGAGAAAGTCGCGTTCTACTTTTGCTTTCTCGACTATTACAACAAATCGCTCTTCCCCATCGCGCTCGTCGGCGTCCTCCTCACGATCGCGCGGCCCTTCCTCGGTCCTCACACCGCCACCTCCGCATTCTCATGTCTCATATGACTCTAGGTATTGTGCTCTACATGCGCGTGCTCGTCGTCTGGGGCTTCCTCGTCTCGGTCGTCTGGAGCTTTTGGTTCCTCAAGAGCTGGCTGCGCAAGACCAAGGAGCTCAACTTCAACTGGCGCAACAACTTTAACGCGACGTTCACGGTGTACCCCAACCCTACGTTTCACGGCGCCCCGTGCACGAACCCGATCACGGGCCTCCCGGATCTCTCGTACCCGGGCTGGAAGCGCTACCCGACGTACGCGGCCGTCGTGCTCTTCATGCTTGTTCAGATTGCCATCATGATGCTCTTCATTGCCGCGTGGCTCACCATCTTTGAAGGCTTGAAGGTGCGGTACCCGACCACCGGGCTCTTTAGCGTCCAGTGGTGGACGATCCTCGGCGGTGGCATCGTCTTTGGCTTGTTTGTCGACGTCTTCCAATGGAACGTGGTCGTGACGCGCGCCGCGCGTCTCCTCACGCGCTGGGAAAACTGGAAGACGATGGAGCAGTACGAGCGCTCGTTGATCCGGAAGCTCTTTTGCATGGACTTTCTCAACTACTACACGTGGTTCTTCCTCCTCGCGTTCGTGTACGTGATTCCCGGCGCCGGCGACTGGATCACGAACGCCCTCAACTCGATTCTGTACAAGGATCCGGTCAACTGCTGCTTTGGCCCGCACTTGCACAAGGCCTCCAACGTGTGTCTGTCGTGCCCGAGCCCGTGGACAGGCCACCACACGGTCGCCAACCCACGTCAATGCATCCCCTGCGTTGGCTGGATCACGTTTGACCGCGCGCATTTGGACCTCGAGACGCTTTTTCTGACGCCCATCATCGTCACCCAAGGCCTCAACCTCCTCATTGCCGTCGGATGGCCGTGGTGCGTCCGGCGGCGCCACCACGCGGTCCGCGCCCGCACCGACAAGCAAGCGCTCTCGATCGTTCGCGACGACGAGAGCTCCAAGCGCGCCGTCCTCGGCGCGCTCGACTACAACGAGAGCAAGCACGCGACGCTCGCCAACGACTCGCGGGCGCGGTTCCTCTCGCGCGGCCCGTACCTCGAGGCCCTTCTCCGCTTGGCGCGCGACGTGTTGTACCAAGCCGAGCAGCCGACGTACGACCCGTACGAAGACTACCACTGCGCCGCCGTCCAGTTTGGATTCGTCGTGATGTTTTCGATGCTCTGGCCGCTCATGCCGCTCGCGTGCCTCGGCATCAACGCGCTCAAGTGGCGCGCCGACGGTGTCCGCCTCGTCCGGACGCTCCAGCGGCCTTTTCCCCGCAAAGCCAACGGGATTGGCGAGTGGTATGTGGTCTTGGTGGTGCTTGCTTGCGTCGGCGTCGTTGTCTACACCGCGCTCGTCTTTGTCTCGACGGGCGCGGCCGAGTTTTTCGTGCCCGAGTGCGCCGAGACCATGGTCCTCGGCGGTGCGTTCCGGTTTGGTCCGTCGTTTGCGTGCTTTTCGCTCACGGCGCGCATCGTCATGGTGCTGGTGACGGAGCATTTGCTCTTTGTGTTGATTTGGATCTTTTGGAAGACGGTCGGGAGCGTCCCGCGCTGGCTCGCGCTCGAGTGGCAGCGCCAAGAGTACAGCTTTAAACGCTCGCTGTACGAAGCGCGGAGCGGCGAGCTCCACCTTGGCGCGATCACGGCCCAGCACAGTAGCAGCAGCAGCCACCTCGATGCGATGGTGGCGCCACGCGAGACGACGCCGCTTCTGCTTCGCAAGCCTTCCCATACAGCGACGACCAAGGCGCTCGCAGAGATGTGGGACGGCAAAGACGCAGCGTAGATGCGACCAAGTCGCGGTGGTAATACATGCAATGGAACAAGCCGCGTGTCGTTCTTGTCGTACTCGGTTTCGGGTGGCACATCGGCGCGGGCAGAAGCGGCAACAACCGGCGCTTAAATCAACAAGACGACAAACTGTAGCTAATAGATTGTAGATGGTGCACAGACGAGCGACTTGCAATCCGGTTGGAAGATCAAGATCATCGTTGAAAGAGCAAGTGAAACGGACTCCAAGTCATGACGTCCCGAGCCAGCGACGTGGCAGCATGGGGAGCCCGGCATCAGGTACAGACCGCGATCTTTCAGCTCACTGGCGCACTTGCAACATGATGGTTCTAGGCCCTGGCGCAGGAGCGACTTGGTGCAATTGGTCAGTTTCCATCCTTTGTCTCAATAAGTTGTGACGCGTAGTCCTCTTCGAGCAGCTCGCCAACCGGTCGCGCGACCAAGCAGCCCGCATCGAAACCTTAACGGCGGAGGTCTCGGCCCTCGAGCAGCAACTCGCCTCCTGTGTGCCTCCATTTGTACCTCCGTCGCCCCCACCGCTGTCCCTGGTACCGCTGTCTCTCGCTCGCCATAACACATCCCACCCGACGGACGCCATGCCTCTGTGCCTGGACACGACGCATCTTGCCGAAGACGTGATTGCATCGAGCCTTGTAGTGGCCGGCATCGGCTTCCTTGTGGCCGCACTGCAGCGCCACCGGCGTCCGCCTCCTGCTGCTGTCGCCCGCGAGCTCTGTCACCGCGAGCGGCATCGCCACTGCATCCAGCTGCGACTCCAGCACTCGGCACTGCACATTTTCAACCGCAGGTTGGCTGTTTCCCACCGTCTCTCGCGTCAGCCGAGGTGCTCGTAGTCGCGTCGACCTCGATCTAACCGGCTGCGTCGTCCAAACACGCGACGACCTTGATGGCTACGTCCTCCGCTTTGCCTTTCCGTCGGGTACATTGAGGTGATGCATCGACCGTGAAGGTATACGGAGCTTGCGTAGGCTTTCTTTTGGCGGCCGCGACCTCGGTTGGTCTCTGCTATGGCGATGCCTACTTCCAGCGCCGGTCCAAAGGCGCACCGCTGGACTCGCGCACGAGTGCGTGGCTGCAGTGGACGACGCGCGACACGTGGCTCGCGGCGGCGCAGGCGATTTCGCTCTGGGACGCACAAGAGCATTGCATTGCGGAGCTTAATCTGACACCGCGATTGTAGTCGACGTGCTTTCAGAGGGTGAAATACAGGCACGTGGCATCACCGACAGACTTGGTTGTGAATTCTTGGTTGCATCAAGGGCACTGGGGTCGAATGACATTATATTTATACAATTGTAGTCCCCGGCTAAATAACTAGCGTCGACAGCTCGACGGGTACAGTACTCGCGTCAACAGCACTTGCACAATCTTTTGACGGCGCGTCGCATTTCTATGCCCAAGCTATGTATATATGACATTATACAAACTTCAAGTTCCATTGCGTGCCTTCACAAAGGTGGTTCTGGTACGCACACCTTTGTATAGCGTGCTGTGGCGAGCCGCCACCCATCATTGGACAAGACGCACCTTGGAGCCACATTCTCTCAACGCCAGGAGACGCACAAAAGGCACGAATAAGATCAGAAGATGCACGAGCAAATATTGTGGTGGCCCAAGCGCCCACACCATCACATCATCATCATCGTGAATCCGCAAAAGGGGTGCGTGGGCGGCCCCCTGAAGGGACCAGCCTCGTGCCCATTTATTTAATATAACCTGGGTATTTGTATGCCAAATAAAATAAAAAGAAAACCTACACCCTCCAAAAGCTTGAACTTGCGCCAAAAATAGATCCCTCGGTTTACGAGCCACCATCTGGTCCGAAAACGCTATTGCGATGACACGGATATAGTGTTACTAACTCCGCAACGACGCTACGGAGATTCATTGAGAGACCATGCCACAGGAGGAGAGTGTTTACGCATTTATAGACTGGATTCAATGCGCCCATACCCTTTCGCGCCGGTCGAACGCCTGTAGTGGGCCCTCCACTGCATCTGTATGAATATAGTGTAAGAAGTCACGATTTCGAAGATCAAGAAACACCAAATAGTGTGCTGCTGGGTCTTGGAAGATTAACGTTGGTCACGTTTTCCGAGTCCTTCGCCAAGTGCTTTTCGCCCGACTGCGATGGAGCTGCATGGGACGCCGCTGCTCCGCCGGCTCCAGGTGTCGACGCCAACGACCATCAACGGAAGTAGGTCGACGCCATGGGCTACATGGCGCTCACGCTGTCCTAGACCTGGCCATCTACATCTACATCTTCCTCGGCGCCATGGTGTTTGTGGGCGTCATGAGCCTCTTTGCGTACTGCTACCACCAGCGCCGCCTCCAGCGCTACGTTGAGAACGACAATCTCAACAACAACATGCAGCGCCACTCGCTCATCGACAGCTTCCTCGAGAACGGCGAGTCCGAATGGCAGTGCTCCATCTGCTACCACGACAACCACCCGGCGAAGCGCGAGTGTCTTCTCTGCGGCACGCCTCAAGGTACGCGGTCACGTTCAGCAGCAGCATGCGTCATGACATGTATGTATCTAGTCGTCTCGCAGCAAGCCGTCACGACGCCGAGAATACGGGCTAACGGCGCGACGTCGCCCGACGAGAACAGCAACCTCCAGCTCGCGCGGCAGCGGTCGTTTCACGTGCGCCGCCTCAACGAAATGCAAGACAACATGCATTTGAACCAGCGACAACGCGGCGCGCGCCGCCGCAACCTCTGGAAGCGCGAGAAGGGCGACGACGGCCAGCTGCGCTGGGTGCGCATTGAAGATTGCAAGCCGCGCGTAAGCGTCCTCGCGGCCACGGCCACCAACACGTCGTCCGAATCGTCGTCGGACGCACCCGAGCGGTACCTCTTCGACATGCAGGCACGCACGTCGTTCTCTCAGACGACGGACGGCGACAGCGTCGAGACCGAGCTCCGCGTGACGTCCAAGCCGTCGCTGCCATGCATCCCCCTCGTGACCCAGGATTCGACGGGCTATGTGCGGGACATGGATGCCTCCGGTGCGGTTCTCTGGGTGCCCGCCGACTCGGTGCGCATGTCGGAGGCGATTCAAATCGACACGGACGAGTTCCCGCGCGCGTCGTCCATGATCGACTTTGAGTTTGTCGCGTCGCTGCCCTTTCGGCACAAGGTGCGCTGGTTTCTTCAAGAGCTCGACAAGGTGGCCGTGCCATGGGAAGAAGGCCACCTCCTCCTTAGTACGCCGCGTCCATTCGCACTCTATTGTATATTTACCTGCATTTTTGTGTAGAGATTCGGCGCGACGCTGTCTTGGACGAATCGCTGCATCTGCTCATGCTCGTGCCGGCGTCGGACATTCGCCAACGCCTTCGCATCGAGTTCATCGATGAGCCAGGTACTTGTCTTGTAGGGTTAGGGGTAGGTGCGTTCTACGTGGGGGTAGGTCTGGACGCGGGCGGTCTTCTCCGGGAGTGGGTGCTCTTGCTCTGCGAACGGCTCTTTGACGAGTCGTATGGGCTCTTCCAGGCCACGCACGTCGAGAACCTCGGGTACGAACTCTACATTAGATTTGTGTTGAGACTTCCTTGTGTATAGGTACTGGCTCAACACGAACGCGGCGCAGCTTCGGGACGACCACCTCAAGTGCTACGAGTTTATCGGTCGTCTCATCGCCAAGTGTCTTTTGGAAGGCCAGCTGCTCACGGTGCATTTCGCGCTGCCGCTGCTCAAGCACATTTTGGGCGTCCCGATTTCGTTTTCGGACCTCGAGTTTCTCGGTATCTCTCTTTTGCCGTCGTAAAGCGATGTATCGATGATGGAGTAGACGAAGAGCTGTGCAAGAATGCCAACTGGCTGCGCACCAACAGCAACGTCGAGAACCTCTGCTTGGACTTCACCGTGCAGACGCTCGACGCCAACGGAAAGCCTCTGCCGCCGATCGAGCTCAAGCCCAACGGCGCGTCGATTCCCGTGACGGATGCCAACAAGGACGAGTACCTCATCTTGCTCTTGAAGCACTACATGTTTGATTCGGTCCAAGACCAGATCACGGCGCTGCTCAAGGGCCTCTACGACGTCATTCCGCGCAACCTCCTCTCGGTCTTTGACTACCAAGAGCTCGAGCTCCTCATCTGCGGCGTGCCCAACATTGACGTGGACGACTGGGAGCGCCATGCCGACGTCAAATACCAGGATTTCGACCACCCGACGAAGCTCGAGAAGCGCGTCGTCGAGTGGTTTTGGATTGTGGTGCGGGACTTTACGCAGGAGCAGCGCGCGCGCCTCCTGCAGTTTGTCACGGGCACCTCGCGCGTTCCTGTCGAGGGCTTCAAGGTACACCGCTTTGTCCTGCATACTAGTATGTATTAACAAGCATGTACTAGGGCTTGCTCAGCAACGACGGGCGTGTGCGCCGGTTCGGCGTCCAGGTGGTCGCCCGGGGGGTGCCCCCCACGGGGTTGTACCCGAAAGCGCACACGTGCTTCAACCGCATCGACGTACCGATGTACGACTCGAAGGAAGAGCTCGCAACGTACTTGACGCTCGTCATCAACATGGAAATCACGGGCTTTACGATGCAATGAGACTATGTAGTAGAACAATATATACACCACAACACTACATATCGATTTGCTCAAGGTGCAAAAACCACTCTCTTGTAGTCTATCGGGGACAACCGAGCCACATAGTCGCCAACCTGGACGGCCGAAATCTTGTCGATGGCGATCTTGAGAAATATCCTTCTCTTGAACGGGACCAAAGAGTTCATTCTGGGTCAAAAGATCCATTGTCGTCGATTCATGGAGCGATAACCAACTGTACACAATTGACATTTATATGAAGTGAAAGGCCGGCCGTTCATTACGGCATCGTCGATAGCTAATGATCTCACTTTCTCTTCGTATCCAACTCGCTATTACTAGGCTCAGGTGAGAACTTAAAGTGTCGTCGCATGTGCTATCAATCGCCATAGCAGAGCCCTCACCCGCCCGCTTGCTCGTGCTCGCCGACGACAGCGCCATGGCACGGTGTGATTGACGACACCCTTCCTCAAACAACTTGGGGCGACAACCGTGTTGGAGTCCGCCATGCCAGTGGTGGGCTCGCTTGTTGACTGACACTGCCAATTTGCAAGTGTCTCGAGCTCGCTTGCTCTGCGCCTTGGGTCTTGTAATGTGTGTACTTCTTCTAGATGTTGGTTTTCTGGGTCGCGTGGCCTTGGACGGAAATCCTCCTCCATTTTGCTGTGTCTGGATTGGTCAAGCCATGCCAGGCCGATGCAAGCGTGTATCGCTGGAGAGTTATGACTCGAGGAAGCGAGTAGCTCAGAGTCTGTGTAGTCTGTGTGCGTGGTGTAGATAGGATAGGGCTAGGTGCCATGTACGGATGATGTCCGGTAACCACCCTGACGGTAGTGACCAGTACCTTGGAGACTTAGTTGGAGCCTCTTGGCGACGGTCTCATTCGGCACAACCTATCTTACTGTCCACGGCGCAGGCTCCCATAGTTCCGCTTCTCAATACCTATCGATCTACCTTTGTCGCGTAACGCAATACAACTGCCTGCTTCCTGGAAATGGCTCTCCCCTCGCTGCGTTGTCTGCGTTGCACCGCGGAAGCCACCACATCTCCTAGGAAACGGCCCTGCCCTGGGCTGGTTACAACAGTGTATCGCTTGATTACTATGGTACTCTAATTCATGCACACCAACTTCATTGATACTACTCTACGCTTAGTACACCAGCCAGCGTTTACTATAAGCACTAAGCTTACGTCATGGAAACAGACGTAGATGAGCGTTCGAATGTACTCAGGCGTGGCTGATTACTGACTAATTAAGCGTATTCACTGGCTCGCAGTGTTGGTCGAGTGACGCGCGACAAGCTTCGCTGAGTGGCTTGATTGACCATGCGTCGTACTAGAACGGCACCTGCTGTTGCCCCATGTATTTAACAACACGCGCGTTTCTACTAACTCACAGTTCGTAGTAGCTGAACTTGGTAGCCCTCCAACTAAAAGTCATATGCTGTGAGATTAATGTCAGGGCGTCGTTTGCAGTGTATGCGGACTAACAACTATCGCATGTCTTACGTGGCGGCATTCTCTTCGTGCCGAGTAGCCGTCCCGTTCGGCGGCTGCTGCGCAATTGCAACGTCCCGATGCACTGGGCGCACGGACATGCAGGCTGATGTCGTACAGTGTACGTCGTACGTTTCTTATAATATTACCGGTCGCGGTGAACTTTTCAATACGATCACCTAGTGTATACTCCAGCATTGGCCAGGCACGCGGGTGCAGCGTTCTCCGCACATCGGTATGGCGCCCGTGACGCAGCCCGTGACGCGTCCTCTTTGTGACTCATCGTTGAATGCGGCGACGCCATCTGGACTGTGTCACACGTGCGTGACGGCGATGCGCGATGATCATTCATCTGCTTCGTTTCATTTCCTGCAGCGCCATCAGCAGTTTGCCATTTCCCGAGCGTCGATCATCGATTTCACGAGCATGTGCCTCTTTCACCAGTGCGATCTGCCGCCGCTGCCCGGCACCACCAAGTGCGAGCGCCACAAGCACCGAACGCCGTGCGCGGTGCCTGGCTGCGCCAACCAAGCGTACGCGCGCAGTCGCTGCGTGCGCCATGGCGGCCAAACGAGCTGCGTCCACGACGGCTGCAACGCCAACGCCCGCGCCCACGGCTACTGCGCCAAGCACCTCTCGACAGACCACAAGTCGCTCTGCACGGAGCCCGGTTGCGGCAGCTTTGCGCGCACCAAGGGCCG
>NW_012156474.1:101142-106281 GCF_000151545.1 Saprolegnia parasitica CBS 223.65 | reverse complement strand
GCATGGAGATCGTCGACGACGACGCGTGGATGGACGACAGCATCCTCGAGCTCATTCTCGCCGTCGCGACTTTTGTCCACCCCGCACCACCGACATCAATAGAAATTTAATGCAGTGGCACTCTTGTACTGTACAGTAGTACCATAGTTGTGTCGAGAAACGACGATTATATAACGAAAACGAACAATAACGTATTTGCATTGTTATACACACAACAACAACATACTCTCATACTCTCAAAAATGCTTCACGCAGCAATACCGCCACCTCCAGAGCTCTCTTATTGAGTTGCTGGTCGACGAGAGCGTCAAGGGCCAGCCGCCGCATCGATCGACGGTGCCATAGCCGCGCGCTGGGCTCATCATGAGCAAGCGTGATCGACTGGATTGGTCTCGTCTTTACTCGGTGCAAGGTGGGATTCCTTGACTAAACTGGCTGACGCGCGCGGCAAAAGGGGCGACGGCGATGGGTGCACACTATGTGGAGGACGCTGCAAGACGGTCTCTACGGCCGCCAGCTGCCGAGGTGCTACGTCGGACAGGCCACCTAGACAGGCCGACGTCGCATGACCGACGCCTGATCACCGGTGCACAACTCAGCACGGCCTTTCCAATGAAATTTTGTGCGGCCATCCGCGGCGTGTCATGATTAGCTCATCCGCCTCTTGCAGTCAGCTCTTACCGAGCTGGACAAGCAAAGCAGGGTGTCGAAAAGTGAAAAATTCAGCAGCTTTGGATCACGTCTTTGCATCAACAAACACGCCACTCGCCGTTCAAGAGCCCGTCGCGGAGATGAGCCCGAGAGAGGGGTATTCACGGACATGCATGACGCACGACTTGGTCCTAAGATATGCAACAATCCGATGCATCCGAACGAGGTTGCCGCGATAACATGACATGCGTACGTGATGACGCGCGTCTTCGAGAGCAGCATGCGCACGGTAGTATCGTTGCCGTCGCTCGCTTGTCTGCGAAGAGCTTGTCTTTTGCATTCGAATGATCGATTATTTATCACGACAAGAGCTGCCTACGGACCACGGCAGCACCAAGAGATTGATCATGGCGTCCAGCGACGAAGAAGAGATCGAAGCCAAGGTGACCACAGGCGAAAGCTGAAGTTGTCAAACATTCCGGAGTCTTGGGCAATATGCTCCAAATTTCGTCACTGGAGGGTGCCCATGGTCTTTGGTCTCCAGGATGACTCGCCTGGGACGTCTGTATTGTCGACGCGATGGGCAGCGAGGCCGAGATTCGAACCCACGAGGCCAAATTTCTAATCGCGGTGCAAGGTAGACCAGACTTCGATAATTCTTGATCCATTCCCGTGCTATTCTTGCGTGATAACGCCAGGCGTGTGTATCATGGGCACGTCTAGACTACAACTATCTCGTCTAGTCGTGTAGACGACTAGACGAGATAGCGGTGCCGCCGTTCCGGGATGTCTGCGTTGTGCACTGAAAAGGCGTCAAGAGCTCGGTGCTCTCTCTGCATCCAACTCAGCGCGCTTGATGGGTGGTGTCCATGGGTCGTCAAAGGGACAGACGACAAACAAGGCTTCAAGATTCTCTGTGAGTACGTACGAGTACCGATCCCATCTTGCGACGACCGGCATGCAGGCTCGTCACCAGTCCTTTCCTCTTGAAAAATCTGCCATTTTTCGTGCCTCAAGTTCCTCAAGACGGAGCTGTAAGGAAATCGCAACAATACAATGTCCTGCACGCCTGCCGCCTAAACACTTGATTGATAGTAAGTGACCACCGACGAGTATTCTCGATTATTGTCGATATTCTCACGCAGGGACGTGGTCGAAGTAGACAGAGGCGGAAGCGCGATCCGCGGGACAAGGTGCCGGAGCGGCAATCGTCCAAGGTAGTGGCATCGTGTCGTTTTGGACAGACGTTGAACCAGATGCAGGCGCAGAGCACCGAAAACGTCATTCGTATGTTTTCCTGGCCAGCTGTCGTCTGATTGGCGTCTGAAACATCCTAGATTTTAGCTGACGATCACAATCGAAAAGGCTTCGCAGTGAGCATGACCACCAGTATTGCATACGGAGATGACATCTTTTGCCAGGACATTGCGGTCCTCGTCTCGGGCGAGTCGAGCCCCCACTCGCCGTCGTCGGGCTCGGATAGCACCAAGAAGCGTCGTCGGTCCACGATCCTCGACGAGCTCAAGTACCTTCGCGCCAAGCACGACGAGCTGTCGACGCAGCTCGAACAACTCCAGGCGATCACGAGCATGGTGCCCATCGAATCGAAGTGGGCCAGTCGAGCGGCCACACAGGCGCAAGCGGCGCAGCAAGCGCTGCACGAAAACGCCCAACTGCAAGGTCTCCTCGGCGACCAAATGAAGCTGCTGGCGACGCTCCAGCGCGCGTTTGCGCGCCGCCCCAAGCTCTGCGCGTTCTCGGGCATGGCGCTGTGGAAGCGTGCGTCCTTGGGCCCGACCAACCGGCACGCGACGCTGGACCGTATCCTCGACGACCACCTCGGCAAGCTCAGCACCGAGTACGTTCGCCGCGACCTGCACACGCACGAAGCAAGCCGTGAGCGGTATGCGCATGTCCAACTCGAAGAAGAGAGCGACGAGGCGTCGTTGGTGATGCACACGACGGTCTGTCACTCGTGGCCAGTGCCGTTTACGCAGCTCGCGGAGCTCTTGTGGGGCATGATCACGGCGCCGATGCCGGAAGAGTGCGGCGTGTCCAGCACGGTATGTCGTTCGCGGCGAGGACTTGCCGACGAGTTGGCTAAGTATGTTGACGTAGCTCAAGGAATCGTTTGGGACCGAGATGACGTACGCGCATTATGTTGCCGACAACTTTCCGGCGCTGTTTCCGCCGATTCAAAGTAGGATTGCGGCGCGCAAGTACGTGGAAGCGTCCCGAGTCGTGCTCGTATGGCGTACGATCCTCGAGGACGCGCTCATGCCGTGGAACCCGCAGCAGCTCGTCGGCAATGAAGCTACATGGTACGACTATTCTACGGGATGAAAACATCATTTTCGTGTGAAGGATGGTCGTGAGCGACCAAGGCGACGGCACGTGTCGGTTGCTGACGTACGCGCAGATGCGACCGCCAGTGCTACCACCCAATGCAACGGACGAGAGCCTCTCGTTGCCGCCAGGTGTCTTTACCGAGTGCTTTCTGGGTCATTTTCAACAAGGCGCCGGCATGTTCGAGGCCCTCATCCAAAACAAGCTCGCCGCCGCCGCCCCATAGCTATACTGTACACTGTACATATGTAGCGTCGTCGCAGAGTTGACCGCACTCTGTGCTTCTTGAAATGTCTGCAAAGTGTACGTCAGACGATATTCGCCTGGATCATTGCGTTATGCGACACACATCATGGACGAGGTGTTAAGTTCTTGTCGCTAGTGTCTCCGTCCGGGCGGCGGCGAGCATCAAGGTGTGGACGTCTTGGGCTTAGGGGTTTGCGATCTTGGTAATTGTCCGTGCGTACCGAGTGTGCCATCTTGTGGTCCTTTATATGTAACTACAGCTATCTACCGGGAGAAACTGGTTGGACCAGAGCGGTTGTTCGCGCACCAGCGGCGACTGCGCCGGAAGCGTGCTCGGCCCACGCGAATATCAAACCAATACTTGAGCGTAAACTTGAACCGGTCGGGCACTGCCTTCGACGTAAGCAGGCACTGTATCCGGGGGAGCGACGGATCGGCGATGGCGAGGTCAGCAAAGTTGCCCTACGGTACGTAGGCGTTGGTAACGACAGCCATGCTTGGCGACGACCAGGCCGGGACCAGGGACGTCGTGGGCGCGGCCTGCATGTAGCGTAGCGAGTGGCTACGGTGGCGCGCGGACCACGTATCAAGCGCCGGCTTGAGTCCGAGGCGAGTTTGGTGTTTTGGCGCGAAGGCGATCGTTTGATATAGGAGCCGGTGGCCTTGCGCACCCACGCCGACGGCCGACAAAACACGTTTTAGCAGCATGCAACAGACATACATTGACATAGACAAGATAAAACTCCGCTGCCAGGCATTGATGATGGGTCCAAGGCGACAAGGATGCGAATGCTTAGACGAGCGTGCACTTGCCCGGGTTCTGGCGGCACCAGTGCGGGTGCACAGCGTCCGTGCCGATGCCGGCGTCCGCAATGCGATCACGCTGGATGCGCATGCGGCTCATCGCGTTCTTCCAGTTGGTCTTGGGGTTGGTCCAGAGACGCTCGGCGAGCGCCGCGGCGCGGGGCCAGATCTTGGCTTCCACAGCGCGTTCGTCGGCGATCTCCGACCACATGGCGACCTCGGAGCCAAGCATGAGTTTCGCGCTGGCTTCCGTCAGGTTGGCCCGCACATCGAGGTCGTAAATCACCTGCCACGACTTGTACGGCGCGCACCAGCCGTTTCCCTTGGAGACCCAGCCACCAAAGCCGCAGTCCAGGTAGTAGGCGTCGTAGTAGCTCGCGACAACCGAGAAGCCCTTGGACGTGAGGCGCGCGGCGTCGCCGTCCGTCGAGCCGCCCCAGAGCTGCACGATCGTGTTCTTCGGCTTGAAGTACTTGAGGTACGCGTCCGTCGTGAGGTCGCTGGTCCACACCATGATCTTCTTGTTGGCCTTCTCAATGTACTCGCCCGCCTTGAGCTGGAAGTCGCCCCAGAGCTCGAAGAACGGCGCGTTCGTGCTCGTGTCCTTGATGTGGTCCGTGATCGTCTTGGTCGAGTTCCAGCACGGCACCGAGACCTCGTCACCGCCCATGTGGAAGACATCGTCGTCAAAGAGGCTGTGCAGCTCGGCAAAGACCCTAACCGCATATAAAACATCAGGGACGGTTTCAAACGAATCCTAGCCGTACGCCTTCAAAATGTCGTAGACGTGCGCATTGAGCGGGTTGAGCTGGCCGCACGGCGGCTCGAGGCAGTAGTCCATCCACGGGTCCGAACCATAGCAGAGCGTGAGCTCGCCGTAGCCCGCCTTGGGTCCCCACTGCCAGCCGGCACCAGCGTGCGACGGCGCGTCGAGCTCTGGGATGATGCGCACGCCGCGCGACTTGGCAAATTGCACCAGCTCCCGGATCTGGTCGAGCGTGTAGATCTGGTCACGGCTGTACGCGCCGTACGTCGTCAGGCGCGGCTCGCTCTTGAGCTCAACGGGAAGCTCGACGAGTCCGAAAAGTGCCA
>NW_012156474.1:92317-101042 GCF_000151545.1 Saprolegnia parasitica CBS 223.65 | reverse complement strand
ATCGTCGCCGTGATGACAAGCTCTTCGCCGCGGCCAAGCGACTCGGTCGACGCACCGGCCGTGCGGCCCTTGGCCAGCACGGCGTCGGTGAACGCCTTGCCGATCGCACCCGTGAGACGCGACGCTGACTCGGCGCCGTTGATCTGCACCGAGACGCGGTTGAGGTTGATGGCCTGGACCGCCGACCCGAGCGAGATGGTCGACGGGTACGGCCAGAGGCTACCGGCACCGCACGTCATTTCGCACATGCGGAGGCCGAGGGCGCCGGGGGTGACGCCGCGCTCCGCAATCGGCGACTGGACGCAGACGCCGTCGACGCACTTGTACGTGTGCTTGGGGATCTCGAACGCGGTCGCGAGACCGGCAACCGCGAGGAGCGAGGCGTAAATCTTCATGGCGTGCTGGTGTCGAGCAGAGCAAATTGGAATGTGAGCTCACCGCCACCATCGGACGGCCCGACTTCAAGAGTTGCAATTGGGGTGGCTTTTCTCGAACCAGTTTCGGCAGCGACAGCCAAGATGTGGTGCCATCAAGAAAACATCGCCCGATTCGAATCCCATCTGCATTGAAGTTGGCACGTACTACACCCGTGGACGTGGCGTCACCGTACGACGGTATGCCCCGGCACTGCAGCTTGCGTCCAACTACATTGCTATATAGATAAGGACAAAGCGCTTAGTCGCCAGTGATCAATGACTCGTGGCGGCGACAACTTGTTTCATTTGAATGGCTTGCTGGTAGGTTGCACTTTTGGCCTTTTCAAGCGCATTGTTGCTGGTATTACCGTACGTACAATCCTTTGACGCGGTTGGTCTGAGTTGGTTCAGTGCGTCCATCAACGTGCACCTCTCGTGGTTCGCAGACAACGCTTCTCGGTTGCCGCCAAAACATACGGTGACCAAGAGTGGACGCGTGACGCGTGCGGTGGCCAAGCGACGGATGCATTTAATCCATTGTTTCTCCACTACACTGCGAGATAATGCCATGGCTTTCGTCACCTGCTCCGCCACAAACCCTCCAAGTTACAGATATTCCGTGTTGACCTCCTCGAGCGCTCCGACGACGATGTTGGCGTTGTGAGCGGCATGAGTGCATCAGAAATCGACATCGCAAATGAAATAAAGCGTCCTCGGTTCACCACTTATTGTCGCGCCGCAGCTTCACTGACAAGCTGCTTGGGTCGTCGCATAGAGCCTGATCGTGCGCCGCCAGCGTTGGATGTCGACGGTCGCCATCTTACAACGCAAGACGCTCGAGGCTACCAAGATACTCTTTCTCAGAGGCGATGGAAAGGATCGCGGCGGCAACTTCCGGGGACGCCTCCCGTGGTAGACGTCGCACCCCATCATCACACCCCTCTTGGCATCTAATCCTGGTCGGCCGCGACGAGGCCGGGTTCGATCACCTTTGCCCTCGCAGCTGGCCCTATCTGTGACGGCGTCTTGCGATAGCTCGCCACTTCATCCACGTCAGCAATGAGGCGCAACGATGCAACGCAAAGCTGTAGATGCAGTAAACAAAATGGCATACCGGTATGTAGCTGCTCTGTAAGTGCGACTAGGGGAGGAGAGTGCACTCGCCCGGGTGGAGGCGGCACCAGTGCGGTTGGATCGCGTCGGCCTGCAACCCCATCTCGACGAGGCGGTCGCGCTGGATGCGGAGGCGGTCGATCGCGTCCTTCCAGGTCGTTGCGTTTCTCGGGTTGGTCCACCAGCGCTCGGCCGCCGCCGCCGCGCGTGGCCAGATCTTGGCGTCCATGGTCGCCTCGTCGACTTCTTCCGACCAGAGCGCGACTACACACGACACTCTCAATCTGCGCAGAAGAGAGAGAGCGCACCTTCGCCGCCGAGGACGAGCCGCCGCTGGGACACTGGCACATGCTGGACCAAGTCCAGGTCGTAAAGCACACTCCAGTGGTGGTACGGGTGGCACCAGTCATCGCCCTTTCTGAGCCAGTTGCCAAAACCGCAGTCGAGGTAGTATGCGTCGTAGTAGGACGCAACGACTTCGTAGCCTTGGGCAGTCAACTTGGCCGCATCGCCTGCGTTCGAGCGCGTCCACATCTGGACAATCGTATTCCCAGGCTCAAAGTACGAGCGCAGATACGGGGCATTGGTGAGGTCGCTTGTCCAAATGGCAATCTTCTTGTGCGCGTCCACCAGCGACCGGGCTCGTTTCTGAAACGCGCCCCAGATGTGGTAAAAGGCGTCGGGCGACCGATCCGAACTCATGTGGTCCGTCACGGCTTTGGTCATGTTCCAGCAGCCGAGATGCACTTCGTCGCCGCCCATGTGAAACACGTCGGCATCAAAGAGTCCGTGAAGCTCCGAGTAGACCCTACCCCCAATACGCGTCAAGACGGTTTCAAACGCATCGTAGCCGTACGTTTTCAAAATGTCGTAGACGTGGTCGTTGAACGGGTTGAGCTGGCCGCACGGCGGCTCCACGCACGCGTCGTACCACGGGTTGTGGCCAAAGCACACGCCGAGTTCGCCGAGACCGGCATCGACGCCCCACTGCCACCCCGCGCCAGCATGCGACGGCGCGTCGACTTCAGGAATCACGCGGACGCCGCGGGCTTTGGCTAGACTCACGCAACATATGACCTCAAGCCAGCAGAGAATGCAGGCGCACCGTAGGCCACGAGCTCGCGGATGGCGGGTTGCGTATAAATCTGTCGCGGGTGGAGGGCGCCGTACGAAGTAAGCCGCGGCTCGCCTACCGTCCGTTCTCGTTGGTTTCGATGAACTAGCAAACACCGAGTGTACCCTTGATCTCGACGGGAAAGCTCGCCGTATCGGTAAAGTGCCAGTGGAATGTATTGAGCTTGGTCGCCCCCATACCGTCGAGGAGCCGGCGAATCGCGGCCACCGAGTAGTACTGCCGGCTCGTGTCCAGCACGACGCCGCGGTGGCGGTAGGCGGGTCCGTCAATGATGCTCGCGCTTGACGCCATGTGCATAGCGTGCGACAGCTCATCGTACTCGATGAGCTGCGTCAGCGTCACGAGTGCGTGGCGGTAGCCGTAGATCGTGGCCGCCGTGATGACCGCCGTGCCATTCCCGATGCGCAGCGTATACGACTCGTCCGTCTCGAGCGACAGCGTCTACACGTCGACATGAGGTTCGTACTGTCAACGTCGTGAGCTGCACCTCGGACGCGGAGGCGATCGCCGCGTCGACAACGAGCCCGACGCTGTCGACGGCCACAAATGCGCACTCGGTGGCCTTGAGCGCGAGCGCGTTGTCAAAGATCTGCTGCATGCCGCGCACGAGGTGCGACGGCACTGCGTCGCCCGCGCCAAACGACACGCTGTGCTGGACATCGTCAACACTCACGGCCATCGTTGTCGCCGCGATCGCCGAAGACGTGGGTTGCGGCCAGAGGTTCCCGGCGCCGCACGTCATTTCGCAGAGGCGGAGGCTCGTGTGGCTTGCTTGGTGCGTCAGCGTGCGCGGCTGGGGCACGCAGCGACGGTTCTCGCAGGCGTACGTCGTGTAGGGCACCTGCAGCGCCGCGCCGAGGCTGCACAGCATCGCCACCGCCAGCACGCGCATCGTCCTTGTCGAAATTGAGATCTTGACTTTGCCCTTTTCGCTGATTTTTAGCCAATGGCATCGCGCAACCAGCGTCAACGTGCCACGCAGCAGCGGCGAGCCTTCCGTCAATGCGCCGTCCTTCTTGCCACCCGCCGAGTGCTAGCGAATCGGCCTCTCGTAGCATTCGCCTCTTTGCTGCATTCTAGCAGTGCATGCCCCTTCTTGACCTTCGACATGGCAAGACATGGCATGGTGCGCCAGATCTGCTCGGGAGCTATAGGGTTGCAGCACGCGTCCGCCTGTCGCCTGCACCCATGGATGCCCAGATGCACATCAAGGAATGGTTCAGCGAGCTGGTTGATAGGGAATCCATGCGCCATCCACGAGCACGGACCGCCCATCGCACTGGGCGTGGGGCTCTGCGTCCCCGTACCGCCGGTTCACTTGAAAACACCACTGTACGCTTCATTAACGTAGTGTGATAAATAGGTGTCTCATTGCATCCTTATAGGAGGACGAGGACCGCGGTCATATTGTCGACCGCCCGCTTGAGGCGGCAGACCTCGAGCAGTTCGCGGCAGACGTCGTCGGGACTTAAGTCGCACTCGAGCAGCCCGCGCCGCACGTAGCGCACCATGTCGTCGTCCGTCAAGACATCGGTGACGCCGTCGCTGACGAGCAGCAGAAAGGCCGCGGTTCGATCCCGCGGCCGCGCAATGCACGCAATATGCGGCGTCGGGATGATGAGGTCTTTTTCGTTGTTTTGGCCAAAGGCTCGCGTGACGCGGCTCACACCGCTCACGCGCTGGTTCAAGATGATGCCTTGCTGGTGCTTGATGCGGTCGGTCTCGACGGTGTTGCGCACATGGTGGTCGGCCGAGAGCCGCTGCGTCCGCATCCCGTCAAAGAAGATGCAGTGCGAGTCGCCGCTGTTGGCCACGTAGCACTCGGTCGGCAGCACGACGCAGACGACGGCCGTGGACCCACACGCGTCGGCCTCTTCCATCTCTTCGAGGCCCGTATCGACAGCCGTGAAGCTCTCGCAAAGTACGCTGGACACGCTTGCGCTGGGGTCGGCAAGGAAGCGCGACTGGACGGCCGCATGGAGATTGCGGGCGAGGTGCTTGGAGACAAAGCCGCCGCCGTGGCCGTCATAAACGCCAAAGAAGGCGCCACTCTCGCCACCGGGGCCGACGATGGATGGCAGCAGCACGCACTCGTCTTCCATGCTCGCCTTGAGCTGCTTGTTCTGGAACGCAGCCGCGCCAAACAAGAGGTGGCTCACGCGTGATGCGCGCATGGCTTGGATCGCAATCATGTCTTCCTGCTCGAGGTACCTCGCATCTTGCCTGGCGGGGTCGCGTGGCGAGAGGAGGCTCGTGAGCTCGGTTGGTGGCGGCTGGTCGGTCGACGCACGCACAGTCTTGAAGCTGGACGAGGCCACTGAGCCAGCACTCGACGTCATCTTCTTGGCGGGTCGGCGCATGGCGGGCGTCGCCTGCCAGCGCTCCATCGGCGCGGCCCTGGACACCTCGGACAAGCACGCGCCCATGGCAATTGGCACCAGCGATGCATGGCTCACGGCCAACTTGATTCTTTTCTGACTCCCTTCAAGTGCAACTCCATATGGTGGCATATGCCATGTCTAAAATCACCATGTCTTGTATATGCCACATATAAGCCCAGAAATGCCGCATTTAAGTCGCGTCGTGCCGAGTTGGAGCCAACGACGCCACAACACCATCCACATGAACATCAACCACGAACGCCAGTGTCCTCACGGTGCTTCGTTCGACGCCACGAAGGACTGATGGTGTCGGTACAGAAGGCACATCGGAAAACGACGTAGAGAATATATATATATTTATCAACTAATGTTAGCAGTGCATCTTCCTTCGCTTAGAAGAAGTGGGCAATGGAACCGCGCTACATGGCCGCTCCGGCAGCGTCTGCCATGCATTTCAACGACAGACAGCAGCGTGGTATAACGCATCCATACCAGTAGCGTTCCAAGTAGCCCATTACTGCATCCTCAATAGCATGGAGCATGGAGGCGCACCCACCGCCTACAACATCCGCCCGCGGTGGGAAATTGGATTCGGCATGTGCCGCAACTAGCGGTAAATCCAGTCGATGCACCCACGCTTGTGGCAAGCCTCGTCTGTCAATCACGTCGCGCTGCGTCAACTTCGTCCCGTCACAAACGACTACGTAGGCAGCGCGCCTACTAACTAACTAAGAACGATTCCAACAGCATCGCCACAAGCACGAAAAGGAAGGTTCTTCTGATGCATCTTCTTAGATATATACACACGCGACATGGCCTACTCGTCGTCCGTCTTGAGCTTCTTGGGCGCCGCCTCGCCGTCCTCGTCCGCGTCCTCGTCCGCGTCCTCGTCCTCGTCGGCCGTCGGCACCGGCCGCTTCTTGGTCGTCGGCTCCATGTCCGCCATGTCATCGTCGTCGTCGCCGGCCGTCGAGTCGGCATCGTTGCCGCTCTCGTCGTCCATCATGTCGTCGTCCTCTTCCGTCTTGATGGGGCTCGTGGGCACCGGCGTCGCAACCGGCGTCTCGGGCGGCGACGAGTCCTCTTCGTTCGTGCCGTCGTCCTGCTTGGCGTTCTCGTCGCCGTCGATCATCGTGCCGAGGTATTCGAGCGTCAGCGTCGGCTCGACGAGCCACTTGTTGGGCTCGGCCTTCGTCCGGGGCGACGGCGCCCAGAGGTGCGACGCACCACTCGCGGCCGCATCCGCCTTCTTCTCGAGCGGCGTGCGGCGGAGCACGCCCGGGTGGAACTTGAGGCAGTACGCGCCTTCGCCGTCGCGCTCGTAGAGGGCCTTGGCCTGCGTAAAGTACGCGTCGGTCGACGCATGCTCGTTGGCGAAGAGCGCTTGGAGCTCCGTGCACGTCTCGTCGTTGGCCATGTGCTGCATCTGCTTGAGCAAGTGCTGCACGAGCTTGTCGAGCGTAAACAAAAAGTACGAGCTCGAGCCCATGAGGCTCCGGCAGCAGTCCTCGTACCGCGTGTTGTCGATCGAGTTGTCGAGGAGCGCGTAGAGCTTGGAGAGGAACGCAGAGTAGTCGCCCGTCATCTCGGGCGCCTCGTTCGTAATGTGGTGCGCGTGGGCGAGCGCACGGGCCGCCGGGTTGATCGTGCGCCGGTTGCGGTTGCGCTTCGCCTTCTCGCAGAGCTCCCGCGCTTGCTCGAGACGCGAGTGCAGCAGCTGGTACAGCCGCAGAAACACATACGCCGTGTCGTTGCCGTAAAACACAGAGCACGACGCGTCCAGGTTCGCCGCCTCGTCGGCCACGTGGATGTTGGGCGGAAAGTCGCCGACCTCCGTGACGCTCAGCGCGTCACTGTGCACGTACGCCGTCCCGATCGGCAGCGTGACGGTCGCGATGCTGCGCGCCTACAAGACGACGACGACGACGACGTGAGTGCATATATCGCACAGACGATACGACGACGTACAGCGTCAAAGGCTTGGACGACGCCTTCGCCAAAGTCGGTGACGACCTCGGTGCCGACGCGGACGCCGTTGGTCGAGTCGACCGTCACGTTGGCCAGCACGGGCTTGCGCTACGATGGCATTTGCATGAGCGACCGACGATTCAGTGCTCCTGTACCTGGAGCCACGCCTCGTCGAGGTTGAAGAACGGGCAAAAGAACGCGTGCCAGAGCTTCGAGACCTTTTCCTTCTCCGAGACCGAGAGGTTCTTCTCGGCCGCGTACGTGAGGAGCCCGAACGCGTCCTTGTGGATCTTGGCCGCCGGCATCGTCAGCGTCTCGACCGTTTTCGTCTCGAGCGTCTTCTTGGCGTGCGCGAGCAAGGCCTTGGCGCTCGTCGCCTTCTTGTCTTTTTGCTTAAAGTAGAACGACGAGTGGTCGAGCGACTTGTGGTAGTTCTTCTCGTTCACGTCCTTCCACTGCTTGTTGAGGTCCTGCCGCGCGCGGCGCCACTCTTCATCTTTCTGCAAGAGCCGCTTGAGGATCACGGGAATCGCACCGGCCGGGTGCTTGCGGAGCAGCTCCAGAATCTGGTGCCCGGCCTCGCCATAAATGCGCGTGATCGCGTTGAGGTGCGTCACCCGCAGCGCGCCCTTGTCGAGCACGTACTGCCAGCCCGTCGGGGACGTGGCTGAAAGCGTCTCGATTTCCTTGGCGAGCGGCGTGAGAATTGCAATCGTCGACGCGTTGGCGTCAATGACCATGTCGATCTCGAAGCGCTCGTCCTCGCACTTGAAAAGTGCTTCTTCGTACTGGTTCTTGCGCATGTTCTTGAACGAAAAGTCTTCCGAGCCTGTCGGGACGCTCACCCACGCGTCGTTGCACACGGCGCGTTCCATCTTGGAGCGCGACGACGACGGCGGGATCGGGTAGCTCGACGGCAGCGCGCGGTAGCTCGGCGTCGCGCGCCGGCACTGGCTCAAGTCCGTCTCGGCCAGCGGGATGAACGGCCAGATCTCGTGCTGGTCCTTGACTTCGCCGTGCGTGTGGAGGAGCTGCGTAAACTCGGCGACGACGTCCGTGTGGCGCCCGAGGAGGTTCTTGACGAGCACGATCATGTCGTCGCGGCCGACAATCTCTTGGCTGTAGAGCTCGAGGCACTTGAGAAACTCGCGCCAATTGTCGCGGGACGGAAGACACTTTTGATCTTTCGAAAATGCTCCACTCCTCCTTGTCGATGAGCGTGTTGCTGACGGCGAGGAGCTCGCGGCGCTCCTTGACGTCGCCCTTGTTGGCCTGCTTGCGCTTGAGCGCGTACGCCGCTTTGTTGCGGTCGCGCGCGCTGTCTTTCTCTTTGGCTTTCTCGGCCTTCTTCGGGCTCGAGACCGGCAGCGGCGACTCCTTCTTGTCCTTCTTCTTGCTGACCTTGCGTTCCTTGGTGCCCGACGTCATTTGCAGCTTGAGTTGGCGCGCCTGCGCGCGCTCCGCCGCCTTGTGCAGCCGGTCGCGCGCTTGGTCCTGGACCGCGTCCGGCAGGAAAAACGTAAACTCGCGCAGCAAGTCGGGGTGGTCGCGGAAGAGGTAGCTCACTTGGTCGAGCACTTGCTTGATCGAGCCTTGCTCCTTCTGGTACGTGTGCAGGATCTCAAGGAACGCCTTGTACGTCTCGGGCTCGTCCGCAAACCGCTTCTTGATCGTCGTCACGTACGAGATCGCGTGGTCAAACTCGACGGGCT
>NW_012156474.1:67483-91796 GCF_000151545.1 Saprolegnia parasitica CBS 223.65 | reverse complement strand
GCCAGCCATGCCATGGCTCATGAGCGACGGACCGCTTTGGAGGCTCGCGACCGACTGGTTCGTCGACGCGTTCGAGTTGGACCCAGCGCTGGAGGCGCCATTGCCGTCGTTGCGCGGAATCGAGATCGCAGTGCCATTGTTGGTTGCGCTCGCAGGCGCAGCGCCCGCGCTGGTGGTGTTGGGGTTCATCGGGTTGGTCATGTTCGTGGTTCCTCGAGGAAACGAAGGAGGGTATCCTTCCATGCTCGAAGAAGTGCTGTGGCTGGAGGAAGAGGTCCGCGGAAGAGGGGCGGCGATCGACTCGTGGGCGTCAGGCGTCGGGGATGCTACGGACCTGCCGCTGGGGTTCACACGTCGCAAACTCTTTTGGGGACTGTTTTCTGTGGGAAGTTTAAAACCTCAGGTTATCCGGATTCGATTCGGTATTTCGACCCCCTCCCGGACCCATTACAAATCATTGTGGGGGGGTAGATCACAAATATAATATACACATCTCTATTCTATATATGAACAGAAAGAGAAATAAATTATATACTGAAAAAGTACCACCTACCATTAAAAAGTACAGCACCCCGGGGAGGAAATCTTGTCGCTACGGAGTGCTTTGGTCCCATAGCGCTCGGCATGCGGGCAGCTCTTAACGTGCCTGCCCAGAGAGCGCTCACTGTGGTCGACAGAAGTACTGTACAAGACGTGACATGGGGATCCCTAGCGGCGGCGCTTGCATCACGATGGAAGGACGCGAGCGATTCGAACGTCGACGATGCCGACAGTTGAATCCGGATAATTCTCAGGAAAAGGGGGTCCTCCATCCATTTTGCATAGGGCCCCTCTCATTTTTTCTCGTTTTGCTTGCAAATGCAAGTAAAGAATAGCATCTGGAATAAAAGCGAGGGGTCCACTCGAAAGACAGGCGCAAGGGAGGCCCAAAACCTTGCTGGCACGCTCCCCGGCTTTCTCGTTTACCGAAAGTTGATGAATGGAAGGGAGGGTCCATGCGCCAAGCCTCCCCGCTAAAAACTAACGCGCAAATTCTACAAGCCAATTGAGTGGTCTTTCCGATGAAATATACCTCGCCTACTGCAGTGCCCAGTAATCACCATCCCTGCATGTGCATGTGGTCTGCCCTACTATCCAAAGTGCGCCGGCAGAGAGACTCCGCTTGTAACACTCGCGTGGCTCGAGGTTCCGAGCACGTGGCCTCACCTAACTTGATTATGTCCTTCAACAGAGTCGTCCATGGTCTTATCCCTCTGCTTGGCGCCAGCCAGCGAGCGCTTTGGTGCACGTGGCAGCGTGTCGTACATGCGCAACTTAGCAAAGCACGGAACTTTGCTTTCGAACTTAGCGCGGACGGGTGGTAACGCGCGGCTTCGAACTTCGAAGGCGAGCAGTGTGCTACGAACGGAAATAGTGTGAGAGTATCCAACTGAACCAGCCTTCGTGTTGAGAGCTTTGCTCTTCCGCAGCCTTGCTCCCCACCCACGCCACGACGACGCGAAGGAGCCTCATTGCATGCTCTTGTATGAGCCTTGTAAATATCGGTTATTTCTTGTTCGGTCCTAACTCCAGGTCTTCCTCACCGGGTATTCCCGACGAACGCTGTTGCGACACCAACGGTGGGAAAGACGCCGCATCAACCAGCAGTGACGGATCCAATACAACTAGATCCATGCACCGTGCTAGGCAGAGCATACAAGCATGATACGGCCAGCCATGAAGCAAAAGTGCTCATGCTAAATACCAGCACTCATGGTTCTTTGATTTTACCAACCAGCACTCGCTGCAGCAGCACGTCATTGCCCATCGCTTTGTTCGCACCTGCTTTGAAACACTTGCAGTGGTCATGCGTCGGCTCTGCAGGGACAAAGGGAACACATATCAAGAGAGAAGATCACCAACGCAGACAGTATAATATTACATCCGAGCTCAAGCCATGGACATCATTGATCGTCTGGCGGCTTCACGATGGCCATGTCGTGTGTTGGTCGTTGCTGAAGCGCTGGAAGTGTGGTATTCTGTCATACTCGAATCACAGTAATTCGAGGACGGACCATATGTCGGTAGCGGCAAGGCTCCGTCGATCGCCTCAGTGCCGGCCGCGTCTGGGTCGCCCATTACCACCTTGTGCCTCCTTGCGCTTCACGAGCTCCTACGACCTCGCTTCCTCGTGCTTTCGACTCTACGTGTAGCGTCATCACTGCGATTACCACCGACGTTCGCCAGTGTCCATTTGCAACATGGACGCGTTCCAGCCGCCGAGCCTCGCGCATGTCAAGTCCAAGAAGGTCAAGGAGCTCGCGAGCCTCCGCTGGCAGCAGTACGCTCTCCAGAATCAGCTCCAGCACCTCCAAAAGACACGCCTTGCTGCGTCGCCACCGACGCTCTTGGCGTGGCGCGAGATCGCCAACGCTCTCAAGGATGACACGACCGAGCAGCTGGCGACCAACAAGGCGCTCCAGCGGCAACGGCGGCGCTACCAGCGCCTCTGCGATTACCTTCAGCGCTGGGTCGCCAGCACGACGCCCCGCCTGGTATGATCCACTGGATCGTCGTTCGACCTCACAGACGAAAACGATGCATCGTAGCGGGCGCCCAGCCCGTTCCTCGAAGGCTGGCGGCACTCGCACCTCTTTGCAGGCGACGAAGGTGCCCGCGCTCTGAGCTACAACTGGCTCCTGCAGCAAGTCTACCGCACAACCGACCGCGTCTTTGCCTCGCTGGTCTTTCCCAACCGTTGGCACAACGCAATCGACGTGTCCGTGACGATCCACGACGAGATGCGACTCGTGATCCACGTGCAGACACAACAGGTCGTCCCGTTCGCCCTCGAAGACGTCTCGCGCGGGCTCTGGATCGCGCAGGACACGCTGTGCCAGGAGCTGTTTGCTGCGCCCGACGACCCGAGCACGCTGCTCTCGGTGCCAAGTGACGACGTGCAGTACACGCGCGAGAACGTCGGGCGCGCGATGGCCCACAACGTGCTCACTGGTCGCTTCCACGAGCCGCATCGGACAGTGATCTGCCTCCGCAGCATTCTGCACGATGACGCGCACCCGGCCTCGCCGCATACGTGGCGCTTTGACAACAAAGAATGGTACACCGATTTGAACATCGGCGACTTTTCGATGGTACGACGTGGCGTAGGAATGTGGCCGAGATGCTCGAGCCGCGGCTCACACGCGTCCGCACGTACTACACGATCGACCACCCGTGCATGGCCGATGGCTTTGTCTCGCTCCGAGACCTCGCCGCGCTGCGCTGCCTCGATAGCAACGATTTTGAAGACGACGCCCACCTCCTCGCTCGGCTCGAGCGCATCTCCATCGACAAGCACATTGAGCAGCGCCAGTTCTTCATGCAGCATCTCGAGCGCACGCTGCGTGCGCTCACACGCCACGAGTCCCAGATTCCGCGCCGTGGTGTCCTCGCTACCAGCCCCGCCGTTAGCTGAAAACGGCAAGAAAACATGAAGAAGATCCAGAGTGAATCCTGCAACTGTTGCACTGGTCGTCCCATCATCTGAGTTGCCGCATCTTGGCCGCGAGGGCGACGGAGCAACATGACACTCGTCGCGGAAGCAGCTTCAGAATGCATGATGGAAGCGGGCAATTGCTTCAAGTATCGTCCGTCGCCCTGCCGCGAGAGCCGCTAGATTGGCATGCATGACGTGGCGCTCGGATCATGCGAGAAAGGAATCGAATATTCTGCCAGCTGCTTGCCCCGTCGTTATCAGGCGGTGCGGCCTATACGAGCGCGCTTGAACAAAATATTGAATATTCGGCCGCTGACGTCCAGCGCATGCCTATATAAATATATATTGCCCGTCCTCTGGCAACAACGACGGTTGCTGCCTCACTTCGCCACACTCCGCGGTCATGGTCGAGGCCCTCGATGTGCTCGAGCATGTCAACGTCGTCTTGGCCGTGATCCTCTGCATGAGCGTCGTCGTCTACAACCGCTGCATGCAGCAGACGCTTGCGTCGGCCCGGCACCAAGCCTCGACGATCGACAAGCCATGCCAACACCGCCGCCGGACGCCATCGATCGAGGACTGGGACGTCTTGAACCACGTCATTGACGACCTTCTCCTCGGGTGCGATGTGCCGTCGCACGCCGAGCCGCTCCCGCTTGTCGGCGAAGGGCTCGCGCTCGCCATGTACGCCGCGTACCACATCTCGTCCGTCGGCGTCTTGCGCCCGCCCACCGCCACTTACTAGCTAGCCCTCCTCACTTCACCACGTCTTCCATGTGCTGCCTCGTAGCGTAACTCATGTAAATGTCAAGGTCGTTGCTTTGGCGCTCTTCTCTCGCATCGAACTTAGAATCCATACGGCTGCTGGCCCTGGTATGGCGACTGGCCCTGGTACGGGCCACCCGTGTGGCCGAGCGGTGTGTGCACCATTGCATTGTGGCCGCGAATGTCGACCTGCTCGCTGATGGGCGATCCGCGAAAGTACACGAGCGGGATGTTCGAGTCGGCGTAGTGCGCCTTCCACACGTGGTTGGCATACGTGTCCTGCACGTACGACTGGCGCGGGTGGACCTGGGCGTACTCGATCTCTTGGCCCGCTTCGTCGACCCAGGCAATACCAATGATGCGGGGCGTGTTGTTGACAAAGACGAGCTTGATCGGCGCGCCGGCGCTGCCCGACGTGATCGCGGTGCACTGCGGCCCCGACGCCGAGCGCGTTGGGCCCAAGAATGTCGACAAAGGTTGCGTCCGGCGCCGCCGTGTAGTAGGCCAGCGGGCCATGCGTCGGCGTCGCGAGCAGCCACACGTGCTGCGCGTACGTGTCCTGCGTGTACTTTTGGCCGGGCTCAATGCGGTTGTAAATGGTCTCGTTCCCGTCGTAGTCGACCCACGCAATGTCCACCGGCGCCACAAAGCTGTTGATGAATGTCACTTGCGTCGGTGTCTCGCTATCTTGGGTCACCTCTTTTGCATCCAGTCGACTACATAGCCGCATGAGCATTCGATTGGCAGAAGACGATATGGCCATGTCTACCTGGCGTCGCGACGAGCGAGGCCTCGGGGTACTGGCCACCCGGCGCGGCTACCGGGTACGCGGTCGCCGTGGGCACCACGTCGGGCTGCAGCTTCATGGCGCTCATTTCGGCGATCGGTGGCGCCGCTGACGCCGGGGCACCGTACGCAGCGTAGCTGCTCTGCTGGTCGAGAGGCTTGCCCGCGGTGCGCAGCCCTTGCAGGTGCGTAATCTCGCACGGGCCTTGGGCTACGAAGTCGCATGCATATGGAGATCTGGAAAAGAGAAGGCCGGGTACCGTAGCCCACATAGTCGGGTTCGTTGGCGACTTGAAGGAACGCGACGTTGAGCGAGCCCGCAAAGCGCTCGCCGTTGCGGAGCGGAAGCGACCGAACGCTTCCGTTGAGGAGGTCGTAGAGGGTCGCGGTCACCTGTCCGATGAGCTTCTGCGTCGACTTTTCGTGGTGCACGACTTGGAAGAGGAGTGGGCGCTTGTAGTCACCGTTGCAGAGACGCTGGACCGGCACGTTGCGCTTCTCCCACAGCGGGTTGCTCGTCTGCTTGTGGACCTCGGAGCGGAAGACGGCCACATACGACCCGTCACTCACGATGCGCTTGATCACAAGAAGCCTATATATCCATGGCATACTGAGAATGCATCGTGTGGGAGCACGCACGGGTTGGGCAAGCCCGAGTTGTCGGGCGCCGGGAGCTCGGCGCCGGCGAATTGGACCATCGCGACGTCCGCGTTCAAGCCAATGTACTCGGTGCGCAGCTGCAGCACCGCGCCGTTGCCATGGTCATGGTGGCTCGTCAGCGGCAGTGTGATCGGGTTGTTGATCTGCGCCACCATGTCCGGCAGCGGCAAGACAATGTGGCCGAGCAGCTTTTGGCGCTGCAGCTCCGGGTGGTCTTCGTCGCTCTCGTGGTACAGCTCGATCTTGACTACGTAGCCCTCGTTGCCGTGCTGGGCAACGTCGAGCTTGAAGCTCTTGACAAAGCCGGGTGCAGGCGTGTTCTTGCGTACTTCTGTGCGCCCGACGATCGTGTCTACATGCCTCGATGAGCCCATGCCGCTTGCTGCAGGCTCGTACCATTGAAGTAGACGACAGCGAACGCGTCGCAGCCGCGGGCCAAGCCCGTCGCGCTAATGGTCAGCTCCACCGGGGCAGTCGCCATCGCTCGTTGTCTTGCGGATACCAAAAACGATTTGTGGCAAGATTTCACTTCGTGCGGACCGACCCACAGGCTATTTGCACGCCACCTTGGGCCCCACAGACCAATCAGAGCGCAGAGCGAAGCGCGTCGCATGTGGAATTCAGCTGCCGAGGTGCACCGAGTAGCCATTGTGAGTGGTTCCACCTGCCGATTGCGAGCGGTCGTCAGTCTAACGTGCTCTATGGTAGTGATCGTGTCGATGCTATTCATGGGGCAAAGGATGACACCATGGCGTGTGCCATGGTACTTGACCTCTCAGTGCATTTGCGTGCATCCAGTCCTCAAGCTCGTCTCATTTTCTTTAAACTCTACCTATAATGTCTCAATATTAGTCCTTGACGAATGGGGTAGAGACGATTTTGAGATATACCGGTAGATCCATACACGTGGCATCGTCGGCGTGGAGATGCGCGAACGGCGGACAATGTGAACGCGAACTGCAAGCAGCATGCGTTCACATGTCAACGCAGTTGAGGATCAGACACAACGGGCAAAACGCCCTTCTTGTTTCCCGCCATTACTCATTCGAACGAGGCGAGGACGCGGCTGGACGCTTTCAAAGACGATAGCAGCATTTGAGCCTGAAGGGATCACACGTGCGTCCGATTCAACAGGGGGTGGCCTCGCAGGCGCGGCGTTGCGAGAGCAATCACAGGGGTGTAGGCGGCAATGACCACAAACTTGGCGTCGGTCGGGGCTGGCGTTGGCGCAGGTGTCGGCACGTATCCTGGTGGGTGTGTCGCGTCCTTGCACGCCTCAAACTCACAATGCAACGCTTCGCGCCGGTACGCGAGGAAGTCGCCGGGACAGTGTTTGGGCGCACCGTCGCACTGCATGCGGGAGCCAATGCGCACGTTGGAGACCCAGAAGAAGTAGATGCCCATGGCGTGCACGGACGGCAGTGCCAGAAGGAAACTCCACCGCATCGTTAAGTGAGGCGACTCAATTCGCTTTTGCCGCAGCCCACTGACTCGAAGCTACAATCGCCTTTACGCCATCATGGCGTTGAGCGTGCCACGTAAAATGCATCGAGACGTCTCTATCTACACAGTTGCTTGAAACGCTATCGTGCGTGAATTCCGTGCTCCATAACAAGGGAATTCGTTAGAGCAATGACTAGCGGCAAATGCTCCGTTCTTTCATACGGACGCTCTTGCATCTCCTTCCCTTCGCGGTTCGTATTGCCAGTGAACTATTCGCTTTCGCCTTGGCTTTGGCGTCGGACTTGTTTGTAATGAAATTATGTTTCCACGCTGAGGTTGGAAAGGCCCATGACGGCAGGCTGTACGCTGAGAGGTCTGCCCAGCGATTCGAGACGGCCGCTACCTCATTGCGGCACCTTGATGTCGTGTGTGTGATGTGCATGTCCGGCACTCAGTACGTAGCCGAGATCTTTGCGCTATTACCAACGGGCAAGTCTGGAGTGCACGGCGCGGGAAAGCCGGTTGCGATATCGTTCGTTTGCGTGTCTCTCTTGGGCGACGTGAGCACCGATGCATTTTCGCTCTTCCAACGAATATGTGTGACGAGATCATCATGGGCTGCTGCGCGGCCATCTTTTGCTCGTCCGGGTCGTCCAACCAAGCGTCCAAGACGACGCGCCCGGTCGACGACGCGCCCGTGGTGCCTATCGTCGTGAGCCCCGTGCCTGTCGTCGCAACAGCAGTGAGCACCACGAGCCCGTCGAGCGCGGCTACCAAGGACGAAGGCGCGAGCTCTTCGACCATACCTTGTGCAAAAGACGTCTTGCCTGCGACGACTGTGACGAGTGAGCTTACTACGTCGTAACACCAATGGACTCATGTGTGTATGTACGACTGATGTGGTGGCAGGAACCCAACTCGAAGTAAGAGCCCAGCGAGCGACATAACTCAAAAAGGCTTTGTCGATGGGCTCGTGCTGTCGCTTTGAAGACGAGAGCAGTACCGTCTCGCTTTGCTTGGTGCAATCTCAGCGCCCAGATTGCACCAAACGCGATGATTGCTACGGAGGTGCCCATGGACAATGCCCTGGGCGATGACGAACCGCGATATGACTATGTGGTGCTCTACGATGCAAACTCAACTGAAGCAGTTGAGGCCTTTTTTGCGTCGACCTGTCTTGTCGGTGGTTCTCGGTTGTGCGGCCACAAAGATTTGTTCGACGATGGACAAGGGCGTTGAGTCCACCATAGCGAGCAGTAGTGCGGACGCCGCACCAACTATCCCGATAGCCATAGTAAAAGTGGTCGGCTGCCAGCGCGGAGAGCAGAGGCCGATGAATGCGCGTCGCTTGATGTTGCCAAAAACACCCAACTTGCAAAATGTGAAACCGAGGCGAAACCAATCAATGCGACTTTTGCATAACGGATGCAGCTCGGCGTAGATTCAAGCTGCAGTGTAGTTCGCCCCTTTATCCCGTGGTATGTAACTCCGCCGACAGTTACCACCGCGTCGATGCATGGAGATACGTGTACTCCAGACCGCTCCACGCACCACAATCAACGACACCGAGTCCGCATGCGAGCACATATCCACCAAGTCGTACGAGCTACAATATCTTTACACTAACATCTATTAGAACTAGTAGAAGAAGGTTTTGTTCTTGTTGAAATGGGTCCTCGATTTGTGGGATTCTGCGTTGATCGCTCGTCAGATTCGTCAAGCGAGCCATTGCCCAATCGCGCAACCTAGCGTAAACGAGTCACGTGATCGCGCGGACCGATGCACAACGATGGACAATATTAAAAAGACTATGGTCTCTTGCGCATTCCATCATCTAACGTAATCGTGTTGCATGCTTGAGCTGTCGTCGCTGGCGCCGCGACATGTCCATTATGGTTGACGGCGACGACTAATCGCACGCAATTGCGTCGGTATCCGGACATGTTTCGAATTTTTCCGGAAGATCGCGCGCCATCGGCCACACTCTGCGATTTGCTGCCACGACCTCAGAGCTTATGGGATATTGGGGCGACGTGACGTCGACGATCGACTGGTGCGAGCCCAACTACGTCTTCTCGCACTACGTGGCCGAATTCTGGAATACGATCTCGAACCTCTCGTTCATCGTGCTCGGCTATTACGGTCTCCAACGAACCGTCGCGATGGACTTCGAGTGGCGCTTCGTGCTCATGTATCTCAACGTGATGGTCGTCGGCTGTGGCTCGGCGCTCTTCCATGGCACGCTCACGCACGTGTACGTCCTTACGTGTTCCCTTTTTTTCAAGACTTATTCCATCACCTAGGTCCCAGCAGCTCGATGAGACGCCCATGATCTGGTCGATGCTCATCTGGTACAGCCTCGTTTTGCACTTGGATTTTCCCAATTATATTGTTTTCTAGGATTTATATTTTGTATGCCCCCGACTGGCAAAACCAGAAACAATTGGATCTGGGCATGCGCGCGCTCCTCATCAGTCTTGGCGTCGGATTCACGATTGCCCACGCGTGCTACTCGTTCGTGCTCGCCTTCCAAGTGCTCTTCTCGGGCCTCACGCTCTCGTGTCTCTGGCGCGTGCGCAGCTACTACGGTCAAATCGAGTGCGCCGAAGGCAAAGGCCTCGCCAAGTCGTACATCCGGACCGGGTTTCTCGGTGCGCTGTGCTGGCTCGTCGACTACCACCACTGCGACAGCTCGTTCAACTTGTACGGCCACGCGTGGTGGCACTTTTTCATGAGCCTCAACGCGTACTACGGCCCGCTTTTCATGCAGTACGTTCGCGCGTCGCAGCTAAAGTGGGAGCCCGCCGTCGCACCGGCGATAGCAGGACTTTCGACCATCGTCATCGACAAGCCATTCTGCCACGCCAAGATGCAATGACGTTTACACCAGTTAAAACAATGACTCTGTACTATACGGTTTTTGGGTGTAATTTCAGACAAGGGAAAGACACAACATTGTGTTGCAGTCAAGTAGTCGTACGAATAAGAGGTCATTCATATTTACGCCTAGGTAGTCGAGATGGATCCATCCTGGGCGCATGGTTCGACTTTTTGGAAATCAGAGGTCATTTCATTTCTCCATAGCATTCGAAAGGCACATCTGTGGTCGATCGCGTGGACGTCGCCACCACCACCGTGGTGGTGTGTTTCGGAAGCTAGTTTCTTGCAAGACAGGGCAACACTTGAAGTCATGGTTGCAAAGGTGGGTTAGGTGTGTCCTTCCAGCCGGGTCGTGGTTGCGCAGACGAGGAAATATTTTTCCCAGAGTCTCGTCGGGTTGTGTAGATAATAAAAGGTTAGCTCCTAGTGTCGATGATTGGGCCTCACGGCGTGACGAGGTTGTCTTGAAACAAGCACGCCAGAATCGATGCATCGAGGTCGTTGCCTCGGCAGATGTCGCCGCGCGTCGACGCGCTCTCGTTTGATATTGGTGGAAGCATGCCGCCATAGTCCGCGTAGAGCAGCTTGTCCATCGACTCGGTGTCGTCGAGCGACCACCGGTCATCGGCGCGCCGCTCTGTCTCGTCCCTGTCGATAGCTTTTGCGTGCCGGCTGCAGTAGCCACCGCTGCGGGCGTGCGTCACGCAGTCCGACACCTTGCACTGGCGGCGACCGCCGTGACGGACGCAGCGGCCGTTGCGGTTGACCTTGCTGCCACAGCCTTCGACGGTGCACAGTTTCTTGATTTTGACGCTACCGTGGCGCGAGCAGTAGCCGCCGACGCGCGCCGAGGTGGTGCAACCCGGGTAGAGGCAGCGGTGACGGCCACCATGGCGAACGCAGAGCCTGCGGGCGTACACTTGGTTGGCACAGGCTTTGATACTGCACATGCCCCGGCTTTTGTGGACCGAGCACTTGGCTTGGCCAGGCAGTGGCGAAATCGCACACCCGTTGAAGCAGCACACAAAGGTATCCATCACAGGGTAAATTGAAAAATGAGTGCATCTAGGATCACGAGCCAAGCAGACTAAGGATGCTCTAAATGTGCCACTGTTCTCGTAACCGTGGGACGCAGCAGACTGTTCCCCAAAAGCAGTGCGCCACACCACGGAACACGCAAATCTTGAACGCATCAACTAAAGCTCCCTAGACTCGGAAAGCGATCAAGCTGCAGCGGTGATGATCTCTTCCGAGCCGAGCTCGTGAGGCCGTCGACAGAGTGTTTGGACGTTCGGAGGCATACGAAGGGACCATGTAAAGTTGATGGGCATACATTCGACCAATCGAATTGCTTAACGCTCAGTCCTTTTTGGTTGCAGAGCAGGTGCATTCGTCCAAGCGACGCCGCCTGTCGTTGCAGGAGTTGTTTAAAGTTATTGGATGGTGCACGAGTAATACGATGCTGTCGACTTGTGTGTGTGCTGTGTGAAAGCTACGATCATTCGCAAGAAATGTTGTTTGATATGACGTCCAGCAGTACCCTTCCGGTTCGATGCCCGTGGAAGAGCGTACAGCGTTAGGATAAGCGATTGATATTACCCTCGGTATTGGAGTGGTGTCACAACAGACTGCGTCATATGCAGTATGCGAATATTAGAATGCGAACAACATGACGCTTCAACCTGCGAGAACTGGGCGGCTCAGGAGTCGACAAACTGAAATTTTCATTAGGACTCGGCAGAGTAAGCCAGACCTTGACGCCTTTCTTATCGTTTTTGGGTACCGTCATACTGGAACAATGGGAGTGCATAGCATACCGGTACCACGACGTGGCGAGGGGACGCGCTTGTCATCGGTAGCAAAAAATGTGTCACGATCGGATGCGGTCGCATATTCAACGCGAGATTAAACCAGCACTCGGAGGTATCGGTTGATGCCTGAATCTACGTTGACAACCTTATCTGGATCCGTGCAAAACTGCAGAGTAACGTTGGCGGTGGGCTTACGAGGCCCACCACAGATCACTTGTCCATGCGACGTGGTCTCCATCTCACGGGATACCAACCCGCAGCACGGTACGCGACGCGGTAGAGCAAACGCGGCTGCCTTGACCGAGACATGGGAGGCGGGTTTCAATGGAACTACGTGGCACATTGTTGAGCGTCCTTGCGTTCGGCGCAAAGGGCTGTCCGCTCTCGCACTTGCACAGTCGAGACCAGTCTGACAACGACGGCTGCTGTCGCGCGTTGGGAAGTGGACCTAGATCAATTTCAGTACGACGCTCGCCATTCCTTTGTTTCTTGAGCGTGACGCCATTGTGGCGGAAGCAGAACACTTTGAACTGCACTCCTGTCACTTAAGCTGGTCAACCACCTGGTCATTTCGACTGTGGGCACGACATGCTTGCCTTGGCTACACGAAACGCTTGATAGCAATGGTATGCATATATTTTGACGGATTACTTGTCGTAAAAGCCGTGGTCCACATCCACCTGCACGGCGCGCCCCGTGTGCGTCGCCAGCGCGTGCCGAAGCGCCTGCGTCTTCAGCAGCATCTCGTCGTACTCGTCGTCGGCGTCCGACATGGCGACGATCGCGCCGCCCGCCCCAATGCTCACGCGGTCTTTCGTCACAACGGCCGTTCGAATGATAATATTGAGGTCGGCCGCACCGTCGAGCGAGAGGTAGCCCAGCGCGCCTACCATCGACGCCATCAGAATTACCCTACCCCGCCCTAGCCCTACCCGAGTAGACGCCTCGCGGGTACACTTCAAGGTCCCGGATGAGCTCCATCGTGCGCTGCTTGGGCGCGCCCGTCATGGAGCCGCCAGGGAACGTGGCGTGCACGGCATCGAGCGCACTCTTGCCGTCTGCAAGTGCCCCGCGCACCTAATAAATTGGAGTTTCCATTTGTGATCATTTTGAAATTTTAAGAAATATTGTACCGTTGTCACAAGCTGGTGCACGGTCGCATACGACTCGACGTGCATGAGCGTTGGCACGTGCACGCTGCCGATGGCCGCGACGACGCCAAAGTCGTTGCGTACGAGGTCCGTGATCATCATGTTTTCGGCGCGGTCCTTGACGCAGCTGCCAAGCTCGGACGCGATCGCGGCATCAACAGCAGCGTCGATATGGTCGCGCTTGCGCGTGCCCTTGATGGGCTTGGATTCCATCCGGCCGTCACAACTCACATGCAAGAAGCGCTCGGGCGACGACGAGCAAATCGCAAAATCCGGGTGCTTAAGGTACGCAGCGAACGGCGCAGGGTTGAGCGTCCGCAGTGTTTTGTAAAATGCGAGCGTATCCGGCACCTCGAGCTCGGCAATCAGTTGGTTGGTCAAGCACACTTCGTACGTCTCGCCGTCGTGGATCGCGTCGAGAACATCGGCAATGTCTTGTTCGTACTGGCGCCGGCACCGGCTCGGGCGCATCGTGATCGGATCCGACACGAGCGGCGGGGACGGCGGTGACAGAGTCGGCGTCGACGCCATGTCGCGCACACGGTCTGCGATCGATTGGACCCACGCCGTGGTCGCTGGCGTCGACGACACGTCGTCATCGAGGGCGGCCACGTACACGTGGCCCGTCACATGATCCAGCACGAGAAAGCGATCGGCAAAGAGAAAGGCGGCGTCCGGCACCGTCGAGCCCTCGGCGTCGCGATGGGCGAGCACATGCGCGCTCTTCTTTTCATGACGGCAGTGCAGCACTTCATAGCCAAAAAAACCCACAAAGCCACCGCGGAAGTCGAACGGTGACGACACCGACGTCACGCGATAGCGGTCGAGTTGCGACTGCAGATACGGAAACAGTGGCGTCTCAATCGCCGCGCCATTGACGTGCGTGGCATCGGTCACGACATTGTACGTGATGAGCTGGCTGAGCGGCCCCGCCGCGTCGCCCATATACGAGTAGCGCGCTCCGTTGCTGCTGTCAAGCCAGAAGGCGTGGGTTGCCGAGGCGTAAATCGCATCAAAGATCGCGTCACCGTCGAGATGCAGTTGGCCGAGACCCGTAGTATGCAGGTGGTAGGCGGCAGCAGGCTTGGCAACTGGCGTCGCAGCGAGCATCGCCGGCGCGGTCGCTGCGTGCGCAAGCGTACACATGCTCAGCGGCGTCTGACTGGAGAGGTCGGCAAAGTTTTGGAGCAGCTGGTAGCCAAACTCGCTGCAGACAGACTCGGGATGGAACTGGACACCGTACTGCGGCCGCTCCTTGTGCTGCAGCGCCATGATGAGCCCGTCCTCGGCCGTCGACGCAGTGACCACGAGGCAGTCGGGCAGCGACGCCACGAGCAGCGAGTGGTATCGGACAACGTCGAAGGTCGGCGCCGTGCCAAAGAAAAGCCCGTCTCGCCCGAGCGGCGTCACATTGATGGAGCTCGTGATGCCGTGCATGACCTTGGGCGCGTGGCGCACGTCGCCGCCATACGCATGCGCGAGGCCTTGGTGCCCGAGGCACACGCCCAGCAGCGGCACGTCGGCAGGAGCCTCGACAATCGCAGCGTGGCAGAGCCCAAAGTCGCCAACCTTGGCCGGATGGCCGGGACCCGGCGAGAGCACAATGTTGATGGCGGCGTGGGGTGGGACCTGCGTGAGGAAGAACGCCCACGCGTCGGACCAGACGCCGTTGAAGGCGTCGTTGCGCAGGACGACGGGCGCGAGGCCGTTGACCTGCGCGAGCATCTGGTACAGGTTGTACGTGTACGAGTCGTAGTTGTCAAGAAGGAGCGTGAGCACGGGCGGCCGGCGGCGGGGAGCAACCATCGTGTCGCTTGTCACTGGCAAAATGACGCAGCGCTCCATTGTCGGCCCGTCTCGGGTAGCCAATGGCATCGACCGCAGGCAAACGTCACGCGCTGTGATTGGCTACCGCTGACACTTCAACTCGGTGGGAACTCGACTGCGTTCGGCGCGGCCAAGGAGCACGGGTGCGACGGCTCTCGTTGGCTGCTGAAGTGGGTCTTCTATTCGACGGCTCTCGTTGGTGATGTGCCATGTCCGACACTTATTGTCATTGCATGTGTTGACGAGTGGAGCGGGTTCAAGGATTGAACTGGCACCGATCACGCGGCCTTTGCGACGATGAGTCATCATCGCAAGAACCAAGGGATGCGCTCCCCGCCTTGGCTCACGACGCTCGAAGGGTTCGAGAGCATGCACATATTCGATGCGGTCGACCGGCGCAGCGCACGCCCAACGAGCACTTGCTGGTACGTACGCCTTCCGGCATAGCGCGAGCATGCGTGATTGCTCCTTTGGTACTCCATGTTGGTTCGACGTCGTTGCAGTTACCCTTGGACCGCTCGCGACATCGACTTTTCCAGCCCCATAGACGGCTAATACTAGGACACGCAAGTACAGGCTTGTCGGCGAGGTATAATGGATGATGCTATTACAATGGTCTACTAATACTTGATGCGCTTGGGCTTCTTCTTCTTGTTGGCGTCGGTCGGCGCCGGCGTCTTCTCCGCTTCGTCCTTGGCCTTCTTCTCAACGCGCTTGCGCACAAAGGACTTGGGGAGCGGCACGTCCGTCTCGGTGATTGCATCGCGCTGGCGCAGGCCGATGCGGACGAGCTCGACGTCGAAGAAGAGCGTCGAGTTGGGCGGGATCTTGTCGCCCTTGCCGGCCGCGCCGTACGCGAGCTCGGGCGGGATCGTCAAGAGGCGCTTGCCGCTCGCACGCATCGTGGCCATGCCTTCTTCCCAGCCAGCAATGACCGCGCCTTCGCCAAACTTCATGGTGAGCATGCCTTTGCCGAAGATCGCGCCGCCCTTGCTGCCAATGCAGCCGCGGTACCGCACCGTGAGCATCTGCCCCGGCATCGGGAGCTTCCCACGGCCAATCGACAGGTCGCGGAGCGTGATGCCACTCGGCGTTGCAATCTCTGCACCGATCTTAGCTTCGTACTCGGCCGCGAGAGCCTCCCGCACATCAAGCGGCTCGACAAACGACTTGGGCGCCTCCGTGACGAGCATCTTGAGGTCTTCCCGAGCAGCCTGCTTCTCGAGCTCCGCCTTCTTCTTCTCACGCTTGTTGAGGTTGTCGTCCTTCTTGACCGCCTTCTTCTTCAGTTCCGGCTTCTTGGGCTCGATCTTGGTCTTCTTCGCAACTGGCTTGGGCGCTTCGTCCTCGTCGTCGCTGTCGTCAAAGAGCGACTTCTTCTTCGTGGGCGCCGCCTTCTCTTCCTGGTCATCGACCTCGATATGCGTCGTCGTCGGCGGCGGCGGCGGTGGCCTCTGGGATCGGCGCGCCGCCCTGCTTGCGCTGCTTCTTCTTGCGCTTGAGCGACGCGCGGCTGAGGCCCTTCGCTTCGGGCTTGGGCTGCTCCTTGAGAAGAACGCCATCTTCCATCTTATCTTTGGCGCTAATCATCTGGAAGAGATCGGCTTCGCCCGTCTTGTGCCAAGGATGGTCGACGCCCCAGGTCTGGTCCGGGCGCCCGTAGCCGCCGACGCGGACGCGCATGTCGGCGGCGAACCGCCCAGTCATGTTGTTGTTCATGGAGCGCACGCCCTTGTTGGACGAGATGACGTCGAGGTTGTCCGTCTCATTGCCCTTCCGGTTGTCCTTGCGGCGCACGAGCACCATCGTCGGCAGCGAGCTGATGCAAATGTGCTGCCGGTCACGTTGAATTTGATTGGAGACCACTCCAGTTCGCGAATTGGCCAATGATATCGCAGGATTAGATGCAAGGGCCTTGTGATTGGTGAATATCTTTAGATGGATTTTGGCCAATTGCGAGCCATTCAGCGGCGTATCAAGTTGAAAGACTGCTGAGGTAGATCGCAATGGGCAACAGGATGCAGGATGCTAATTGGAGACATCGGTCGACGTGGTTGCCAAGTGCATTGGACAAGACTGAAGGGAACGCAACACCCTCGCATCCTGCGTTGGATCAGCATGCACGCGGTTGAGCTGCTCGTCCAGCGGCGGCGCTCAAGCCTCGGGACGACCGTCGCGTTAACGCGCTGCATGACACTGTTGAAAGCGATGGGTGGCACGTGAGGTGACTTTAGCATTGCGATGCAGGGATGTTCTGCGTTGAAGGAATCACTTCAAGTATGGAAGATGCGCCGCTATGGACTACCGCTATCGTTCGCAAGAATCACATGCGATAGTACTTGGCTGCAGCTGCCGGGCTCGATGCCGGCAACCGACCACCGACTCCGGAACAGAGGGCTTGGATACCAGGACATTGGCTTGGCGCCAACAAGAAAACCTCCAACAATATATAGGTGCCTGCCGATATCAGATACGAAGGGTGGTATCTGCAATATCCGGATACGAGGAGATTGCCGTTTCGATGACGACGCCGAGCGCGCTGTCCGTCCCGGTCCGCGCCGCTTCGCCGCTGGTCCGCACTGATAGCCCACATGTAGCGATGGATGTACCTTGCGGGCTGCCCGCTCCTGAAGCTGCTGCTATTCGTTCTCTTGATGGAGATCCCGCACTCGACACTGCGCGTGGACGAAGCCGGCGGCTCGTTCCACTGGAACTGGGACGAGATTTTCTGGCTGCTTGGTATCGCTGCGTTGGCGACGGTCGCCTTCTACTGCGTTCAAGGCAGCGATCCAGGCTACATCAGTGAAGGTGCAGTGACCGCTATCCACTGCATTCCATTTGCTCATGGTCTGAATCTAGACACTGTCCTCCGAGAACTGGAGCTCGCCGGCGGAGGACTTTTGGACGACTGCGACGGCGACGATGCAGGTATGCTGCTAGCACCTAGCTGCTTGTTGGGATGCAAGGTGTCATGTAGACGAGGCCAAGCAGCGCCGTGAGATCGAGTACCGCAAGCGCAAGATCGAGCTCATGGAAAAGGCGCTCGCCGGCGCCGATGTTGCAGAAGCCCCACAGACACAGGCGATCGAAGCAGCGACCAAGATGGACTTTTGTGCGACGTGCAGCCTGGAGCCGGTACGTCGCCGTCGCCACGGAGCTTGCCGCAGCGACGTATGTAGCCGCTGCGGTCCTATCACTGCCCCTTCTGCAACCGATGCGTTGCGACCTTCGACCACCACTGCTTCTTCATTGGCACATGCATTGGCGAGCGCAACCACTGCCGTTTCTATTGGTTCATCCTTCTGTCGTGCATGGAAGTCTCGACCTGCCTCGGCATCGTACGCTAGCTGATGCAATTGATGCCAGCGTCTCCTACCATGCTCGTAGATTCACTCGAGCTTTCACACGGAGGCCACGCTGCAGCTCTGGCTGCGCACCAACGGCATGGCCCTCACCGCAGCCATGTTCTTTTGGGTACTCGTTCTCTTCTTTTGAGTCGACTGTCGTTTGATTCCAATCTAGTTTTCGCGCTCTTGACCTTCAGTTTGCTTGGCTTCCACAGTACGCGACGCGTGATTATTGCCTGGGTTGCTCATACAAAGGCGCAGCGTTCCTCATGTTGACCAACTCGACGACGCGCGAGCTCGGAAAAGGGCCCGAGAAGCTCAAGTACTTGACCGGCACGCGCGAATGCGACCTTCCGTTCAGTCATGTGCGCGACGACGATGCTTCTTCATCACAGTGTCCTACCTGGTGGCATCTAGGGACTGTGCGGCAACTTACGAGCGTTCTGCTGCCTTCGACCGGGCTGCTTGTCGCCAAAGAGTGCTTGGATGCCGTTTGCGTGGAAGCCCGTCGGGTACGTGTGGCCTCGTCTAGTCTAAAGTGCGACGCAGATTTGCATAGCAAAATCGAGCGCGACTCGGACCAGATCTGGAACCATTTGTGGGAAAACAAGTACTATAGTTGCTGCTAATAAGCCAAGATGGTACTGACCAAGTTGTGCACTCGACCAATGCAGTCCTATATGCGCGCTGCGTCCGCTGTGAGTGAACGAGAAGCGTACTACATGTCCAACCTAGGTCCACATGACTAAACCACTAAACGACTAAATGACGTAATGACTAAACGACTAAGGGATCGACTGAGCGAAAACGACTAGTCGACTAAACAGCTGAAGGCCGAAACGACTACATGGTAGTGGGCTAGTCGAAACCTACTAAGATCTGGGTTCCATTTTGCAACGATCGCGACGATGGAGAATGCGCTCGCCGACGAGAACGATACGTGGCGGAAGAACTACCTCAAGGAAATCCAGACCAACCGCGAGCTTACAAAGCAGCTCAAGGTACGGAGTGGCTCCAGCACCAGTGGCACGTCACCACATCACTGCAGGAGCTCACGCGACGCCTCGAGCTCGAGAAAGAGAAGACCGATGCGCCAGAGCCCCAGGTGTGCACTGCTATCGGTGTGTCATGTTAGAACCGTTACTAGGTCAATGACGAGCCATGCGCAATGAGCTGTGCGTCGTGCGTAGTCTTGCAACGCGAGTTGGACGTCCTGCGTGCACGGCATGCCGCCCTCGCAGAGCGCTACCGGCTCCTCGAGCTCGAGCTCGAGAGGCCGCGCTCTAGCGACATCAAGCAGCCACCTGCGGCGCCATTGCAGCTGCCCCGACCGGCGGAGCCAGCGCGGACAAAGCGCCTTTCGGATCCGGCCGAGATGGACTCTGCCTGTCAGAGGTACGCCCGTCGCCTCGAAAACTCGTTAGCACTGCGATAGCATCTTCAACGTCAACAACAACACGCCGCATGTCGTGTGCGCGGCAGCAAACGAGCAGCCATCGTCCAAGCACTTGGTCGAGTATGGTCTCCTCTTTGGGTATGCGGCCGTCGACGACCCCCACGACACGGCCGCGTTCAAGCGGTGCCGGAGCGTGCCCGAAGGTCGCGGCAAGACACTGCAGCACCAAGCGTCGCTATCTGCGATCAAGCCGCCGCCATCGTCGTCGCTCTGGCCTTTTGGGAAGCTCAAGCCCGCGGCCCCGCCGCACGTGGCCGCCGTGCCCAAGGTGCATGGATGCATATGCCTTCTCAAGTCACACAACACGTGTGTGGTTAGGTCATGGCCGCGTACCCGTCCCCGCTGCCCGCATCGTCCGGTGATGTGGCGTGCCTCATGGAGCTCTGCTTCCCGACAGGCGAAGCGAGTTATGCTCACTTGCGCCCGACGGCCGTCGCCGTCTTGCACCGTACAGAGGCTTCGTTTGTCTTGCGCTTGTCGGGCCAGGACGAGGTAGACAGAAGGATTCAACGATTGCTTAGTTGGAGTAGGTACACTATGCCATGTGCGTGGTGACGGCAAGCGAGACGAACGTACTTCGGTGCTTCTGCCTCGTGAGCGTCCACCCTTTCTTCAGCCTCTTCTTCAAGGTCCTGCACGGCATCGTCGCGCTCTGCAATGTCCAGCGCGGCGCGGCAGGTATGTCGTTAGAAGATTGGACAGGTTGTCTCATGGGTTTGCAGATGTCTTCGAAGATGTCTTGGCTCGGTTGTACGCGACACCCGTGCCTTCCATGGGCGGCTGGTCCTGCTTCCGCCTCGAAGCATCGTACCCACTTCTGACCTTTCACCGCCCGCACACCAAGGACGTGGCGAGCCAACACCGCCAGTTTGTGCTCGAGTGGACGTCTCCGTGGCTCTTCTCCAAGGTCTCGCTCGACCACTTGCTCGTCGTCCTCGGCCTCTTGAGCTGCGAGAGCAAGGTGCTCGTGCTCGGCGCCGACCCGACGGTCGTCACGTCGTGTGTGCTGGCGCTCGCCGCACTCCTCTCGCCCCTGCAATGGGTACCTCGATCCATATATCGTTTTTGCGGGTTATAACAAGGTGGTTCTCTTCATTAGGCCGGCGCGCTACTGACGCTGATTCCCGCGCGCCTCGACGAGCTCCTCGAAGCGCCGGTGCCCGTCCTCGCCGGTCAAATGGTCCCGAGCGACTCGGCCGTGGCGCCCATCCGCAACGTGGCCTTGCTGGACGTGGATATGAACCAGATTATCTTGCACCCAGACGACATGGCGCAGCTGCACCACGCCAAGTGGCCCGAGAGCGACCAGCTCCGCTTTGAGCTCCGGCCCGCGGCCGACAAGCTCTTCGGCAAGCACGTGACGCCGCACCGCATCGAGCGCGACGAGGTCGAGGCATGCGAGACCCTCTCGTCGTCGATTCACGCCCACCTCGAGCACCTCGTGTCCGCCGAGCACAGTTCGCCGTCGATCTTTCTCGATACGTTTCGCAGTACGCAAATGTACAGCGACTTGATCGGTGCTAGTACGATCGCCAAGGACGAGGACGACCTTGGTGGCGATAGCGACCGCGCGTCCGACTGCGACGGCGAGTCCATCTTGTACGACGCCTAGTCATACGTTGCACTAAGCTATTAGTATAAGAAGCGATTGATGCAAGCGCTGGTGGCGATGCGACCACAACGCCGAGACGAGCTTGACGATGTCGCGACACGCCGTCTGGTTCTACCGTGTACCAGAATCGGATCTGATTTCGCATTGATAGCACCTGCACCTTGACGTCGCTTCGCGTCGCCCAGAGCTTGTACTTGAGGAGGAGGTAGAGACGCTCATCATGGCGCTGGCCTCGCTGCATCGCGCGTTCTTCGAGGAATTGGTTCCTCGCGCGCTGCGGGTGCCACGTATGGGGCGCCTTTTTAATGCGTCACGCCCGCCTTTCTCTTGTCTTTTAATTCGTCCTTACTGTATGTTTGTATGCGGATCCAAAATACTGTATTTTAGTATCACAATCATAATAAAAGAACGCTAAAAATACCGACCGGGCGCGTATTTTAATGCGTTTTGTTCATTGACACACGCCTTTTGAAACAGGCGCATGTATCGGAAAGGGCCTGGCGCGTGGCATTAAAATACGAATAAAAATGCGCACAGAAAGTTCCGTCATTTGGCCATGGTCGGGCTCACGCTCATGCGCAACCCGTTCCGGGCGCGGTCGCACTCGGACGGCCTGCCCGAGGACAACAACCAGCTGCTCAAGCCGAGCGAGCTCCCGCCCAAGCGACTCTCGAGCCTCAACGCCGAGCAGCCGCCGGGCCGGGCGAAGCAGGCGCCGCCACGCCACGGGACGCCCGAGGAAGACGACGACGACGGCGTTGCCCATCCCGCTCCATCCAAGAAGACACCCATGACGCTCAAGGCCGCGCTGGCATCGACATCAGGCTTCATGTACAAGAAGCTCGCCTTTCGACAGAGCCCCGAGAAGAGCGAAGGCGATGGGCACGACCACATGCCCTGGTACGCCACCAATTCCATCCCTTCCTTAGTGACGATATCACTAATATGCTGCGCAGGAACGACTCGGACTCGGACGACGCCGATGGCATCTTCCCGAATGGCACGGTCGTCGCCACCAAGTATGGCACGGCGCTCATCCTCGAATACCGTCCGGACGACCGCATGTACGTGGTCAAGACGTTTTGGCACGCGACAGCCTACTTTAACGCCGAGACGGTCGTACGCGAGGTCAAGTGCATGATTGGCGACCGCGTCAAGACGCGCTGGGGCCTCGCGACGGTCGAGAGCTACTACTTGGACGATGACATGTATGGCATCGCGCTCGATTGGCGCTGGGACGACGACCACGTGTGGCGCATGAAGGCGACCACCAAGATGTTCACGCCGATCGGCAAAACCAAGTCGCGCGCGCAGCTGACCAAAGAGCTCATGCAAAAGACGGCCGCCGTCGGGTACTCGTCGCTGCGGACCTCGACGTCGACGCTGCGGTCGTCGACCTCGAGCAGCTACAACTCGCTCGTGACACGCATGTCATATTCCATGAGGTACCCATCGCATTGCTTTGTTCATCGCATGGACGATACGATGGCATGGTAGCGCCACCACGAGCAGTCCGAAGCCCCAGGACGACGGTCCCAAACACGCCGTCTGGACGCCCTTTGGCGAAGGCCGCGTGCTCGGTATCCGCGCCAGCGACGGCATGGCCAAGGTCCAGCTCCGGTCCGGTCCGACGGCGTTTCTGCTCGCGACGTCGCTGGAGCCCCTCGGTTTTGGCACGACGGACCACGTCGCCACGATCTTTGGCGACGGGTACATTAGCGACTACCGCCACACGGACACCACGTACACGGTCGTCTTGGCGACGTCGGGCGCGACGCTGTACACGCAGTCGCTCGAGTCGCTTCTCAAGCCGTCACCGTCGTCGACGACTGCCCACGCGACGACCAACGTGACGGCCACGTCGCTCTTCAAATCGCTCCCCAAGGTCCCGTTCGCCGCGCCCAAGCTCTTCACATCGGTGAGCCGCAAGGAAAAGTACGCGGTTGGCGACCGGCTCAAGAGCCAATTTGGCACCGTGGTCGTCACCGAGTACCGCGCCGAGGACGACGTGTTCGTGTGCCTCATGGACGCGACCGCCGCCGGCGTCCTCTACGTCTCGGGCTCCAACATGGAGAGCATGTTTCCGGACGCGCTCAACCCGACCAAGATGACGGCGCTCCTGCAGATGACAGTCCAAGCGACCAAGAGTCTCCAGACGACGACCGTCCAGTCGGCATCCGTCCTGCAAAAGACCGTCATGGACAAGTGGGAAGCGTCCCAGAAGAAAAAGTAGAGCGAACCACTCGATGCCACAGACAACACCACCATCATCATCATATTTGTGTAGGCCCAAGTTTGCCGTCGACGACCGCGTGCTCTGCGGTGTCTTTGGGTCGGGCTTCGTTCTGGACGTCCACGCCGAGACAAGTGTCTACCATGTGAAGCTCCGGAAGCTCGGGATCGAGGGCCACTTCCACGAGGCGGCGCTCCGACCCTTTCCGTACGACCGTGCGACGCACGTCATTGTGGGCGAGAAGCACACATCGGTGCCAATGGAAGCGTACCAGGCGCAGCACAAGAAGTCTCGCAGCGAAATCATCAAGAGCTCGATGGCGGCCAACCGCCAGAACAAACAACACCTACCCTCTCTCTTCTAATCCCTCCAACTACACTATTTGCTTAAGAACACACATGTGGCCACTCGCACTGGCGCCCCATGACTTGAGGACATGGGTGGGCACGCGATCGACAAAATGCATGCAACACAGATTTTTGACATGACGCTAGCGTCGTCTTGGGTCGACCAGCTCTTCGGCACTCGGAGCCAATACTAACGTTAGATTGTGTCAATTTGCAACCTCATTCAAGACACGACATAGGGTGCAAGAGCTTCGATTCGGCTGATTTCAACTACAGACAACTCACATGGAAACTTATTACATTGTTTTGATTAATTAACTTACCCTATCCTATCCTACCGATGTATGTCAACTACAAGACTGCATAGTCGTCTCGAATCCAAGGGTCGTCCGTGTCGATGTACGCTGGAGGCTGCGCTTCGTAGTTCGGATCCAAGTACGCGCAGGGCGCTACCTCCTCATGGACCATATCTTCGTCGTCTTCATCACCATATGCCATGCGGTCTTGCTCCAGGCTGATC
>NW_012156474.1:44332-67286 GCF_000151545.1 Saprolegnia parasitica CBS 223.65 | reverse complement strand
CTCGTGGCTGCCAAAAACGAGCAGATCGCCGAGCTCGTGACGACCGCGAAGATCCTCGAGAAGCAGCTCGAGAGCGCTACGGCTGCCTCGGACGCATCCAAGAACGACCAAGTACAGCAGCTGCAAGCGCAGTGTACTGCCATCGAGCAGCACGCCTCTAAGACCACCGCCGCCCTCGACCAGCTCCGAGCATTGTACGACGCCTCTATCGCCACGAACCGCACCTTGGTCTCTCAGAAGATGATCCTCAACGAGCAGCTCGGCATGAGTCACGCCGACTGCGAATCGAAGGACCTCCAAATACACGCGATGGCCGCCAAGGACGATGCCAAGGACAAGCAAGTGGCGAGACTCGAGTACAACGTCCAGCTCTTGATCAGCCTGGAGCAAGACCGCATGGCATATGGTGATGAAGACGACGAAGATATGGTCCATGAGGAGGTAGCGCCCTGCGCGTACTTGGATCCGAACTACGAAGCGCAGCCTCCAGCGTACATCGACACGGACGACCCTTGGATTCGAGACGACTACGCAATCTTGTAGTTGACATACATCGGTAGGATAGGGTAGGTTAATTAATCAAAACAATGTAATAAGTTTCTATGTGGGTTGTCTGTAGTTGAAATCAGCCGAATCGAAGCTCTTGCACCCTATGTCGTGTTTTGAATGAGGTAGAAGCTAGCGTACGTGGCTCCAAACATGCGCTGATGGCATTGGCTAGAGCCACCCAGATACTCATCGGTCAACGTCCTTGGGCAGACTGTGAGTTTGCTGCCAGTCAAATGACACGGCGGCCGAACCTCGCACGATCGCTAGAACATGACGGGCGATTTAAAATAAGACAAGTTGTCCAAAAATTGCGATCGTCAAGGTTTTACGTTGAACGCACGTGTCTAGACCTTGCTATGCAGCACGTGTTCGTCATCGTCGTCCTCACCGACGGTGAAGCGCGGCGAAATGTTGGCGACCGCGTCCTTCTTGTCCTTGGTATCGTCGTCCTCATGCTCCTGCTCATCGTCCTCGATATCTTCCATCGGCAGCTGCGACGCATACGCGATCGAGCGCGCGGTCGGGCGCCAAATGACGCACATGGCCGCCGACACGATAAAGTTGAGGACGGGCCACGCAACGAGCTGCGTCCACTCCCACTCGGTCGGCCACTCGAAGAGTCCGACGCGGCCCGAGACAGCGACAGCCGTCAGCATCGTGAAAAACAGCACAAAACCACCGAGGCTGTACGCGAGCGCCTCGTACATCTTGAGCTTCGCAAACTGCTTGGCCGACCGGAGGTCCTTGAGGATCGTCTCGAGCGAGAGGTAGATCCACAGCACGAACACGAGGTTGCACGCGAGCTGCAGCAGCGCCCAGATCGACGGCGACCGACCGCGGAGGCCGCTGCTGCGGTCGGCGGTGGCTTCACGAATCAAGTCGTCGGCGACGCCCGTGCCAAAGTACGCCAGCGACATGACCACAATGAGCACCTTGTCGAGGCGCGGCAGCGTGTCCTTGACAATCCCGTACCTACCAGTGTCCATTTGCCCACGAAATCTAACGTTGAAACGAGGACACTCGGTCGCACCCGAGGCAAACGACCAGCAGAATCATGCGCGCAAAGGTGCGCATGCCGGCGTCGCAGGCCACCGCGGCAATGTACAACGGCGGCAACGGCCAGCTAAAGGGCTGGCCGACTTGGTTCATCTCGTACAGGGCGATAAACCAGATCGCCGACGACACTAGACACCACGTAGTAGACGCTTGCACGATGCGCCGGCCAATATACCTGTGCCGAGGAGAAGAACGGCGAAGATACCAACTTGAAGCGCAATGGCTTCCTTGCGGTGCAGGCAGAGAAGGATGGCGAAGAAGAAGGCGAGCACAAGATACCCGAGCGAGAGGAACCCGCTACGACCCCGAAGTTAGTACCTCGTGGCGCAGAAATGAGCGGTACGGTACCTGAAGGGCAGGAGACCATAAAACACAGCCGGCAAGAGACCGTACGGATTGCGCACCGTGAGCGTCCCCGTAAACGGCACCGCGGCCTGGCTCGCGTGCGTCTCCGAGCACACAAAGACGAGCGAGTCGATCCAGCCGCTGCTGTTGATCTTGTACGTGGTTGACGCGACCACCGAGCCGTTGACGATCGGGAATTCACGACGCTCCAAGTGGTGCATGCCGGCCATTGTAAGCTCGGATTGCAGCTGCGAGCACGCAAAGAGCGCGAGGTTGCCCTCGGCGTCCGCAAGCGCGTTGAGGTTGTCGGCCTGGTAGTGGAAAACGACGAGGCGGCCGCCGTTCATGGCCGACGACGCGTTCACGCCCGAGATGTTGAGCTACGTATGCTGTGAGCAAGGGTAGAGAGGCGGCGAGAGGCGGCGTACGTGGACAGACGAGCTGCCGTGCTCGGCAAACAGCGGGCCGTGGTTGGAACCAAACATCTTTTCAGCGCGCTGGAACGGGAAGTAGGCGACCTTGGCATCCGCAGGCGCCGTCGCGTCGACGATGAGCTCGTTGGATACGGGGTAGACCGAGCCGTAGGCCGCGTGGGCGCCGAGGAGGAGCGCGGTGAAGCAGCGCCGCAAGCTGCCTGCCATCGTCGTCGTCGGTCGGAGGCTCGCAGTAAGAAAGTGGGCTGCAACATGGTGCGTGCACCTTTTTATAAAAGTTGATGTTGGCCGCAAGTTTGCATCCGCAAAGTTCGATGACTTCTGGGGCATGTTCAAGCTCCTATTCAGAAGTTGATTTCGCTACTAAGTTGGATGCAAGATCGACAGCACGCGGTTGGCAACTTTATACGAAACAGTCTTATAGAAATGGACCAATCATACGCGCGGATGGACATTCGATGCCATGGGATAAAACGACGAAAGCACTTGGTGTTTGTATGCAATACAATAAAAACCACGAAATTTAAAAACCAAGCTGCCAGCTGCGCTGGCATGAGGAGCCGGAGCCTGCGGGATGGAAGCCACCGCGCCCAGGACGACCGGCGACGACGCACCGCCAGCCACAGCCCGAGCGACGACGATCAGAGATCTCATCGCCGCAAAGGAAGCCCCGACAGCTACATGCAAGAGCGACAAGAACGACCTCGCCGGCGCCGATCGCGGTCCGCATCGCCAGCCCGGCGCCGCGTACGGTCGCCTTCGAGGTCGCCGGATCGTCGCCATGCTCGGTCTACATCGAGATCGCGTAGCCATGAGCGCCGTAAGCGCAATCCCAGTCTTAGTCGCCGCGTCATTGAAAATCGAACGGCAGAGAAGCCGGACGCGCCACGCACGCGCCGCCTCCTCGCTCCCAATTCATTTGCGCTTGGCCGCATCATGAAAAGCACTGCACGGTCGCGCGACGAAGAAGACGAGCGCGAGCGGCAACTCGCTGCCAAGAAGCTCCGGGAACTCGACGCTAAGCAGCCACGGACGTTCTAGAGCTGACGACGTCGTCGACAGGATCGTTCCCAACGACATGGCGTCGTACTGCCACCGTCGCCAGTGGTTCATAGACTGAAAGCGCTACTCTACTTATCACCGAAACGAAATACAAGTGCCCATGACGTGGCAGCACCATTATCGTTGTTCGACAAACCGAGCTCCAAGGCGAAACGCCGACGTTGGTTTCGTGAACCGGCCTTTCTCTCAGAGCTGGAAACTGCGGGAATTGATGGCAGGCCGGTCGCTGCAAGCGCAGCTCTTTGACAAGACGCCGGAGCAGCTCTCTCTCAACCAGCGGCTGGAGCTCGACCCGGACCTCGACGAGCTCGAGCTCGAGCTCGCGGCAACCGACGCGTCCGAGGCCGACCAGCAAGTGCTCGTCATGTCCGAGACCATCGACCTGCTCCGTCGCCACCTCGAAACGCAGCGCAAGGAGCTCCAAGCCGCGTACCGCACGCTTCACGAGTACGAGACCAAGACGCAGTCGGAGCGCTCGAAGGCGCTCGCAACCGAGTCGCAGCAGGCGTCGGCCGACCAGCAGCTGCGCGACCTTGCCTTTGTACGCGTCGTTTGGAGCAGCACACAAAAATCTCATGCGCTACGTAGACGCTCGAGCTCAAGAACGTGGCGCTGCACGAAGCGACGATGGAGAAGGAGTCGATGCGCATCGAGTTGCAAAAGTACAAGGCGCTGACGCGGGAGCTCTCGGAGCGTCTTGAACGCACTTGTGTGCCAACTGCGACGACGTTCACGACGAGCAACAACCAGAGCAACAACGTCTCGGGGCTCAACCAAGCCAGCGTGCACTCGGCCGCGAGCAACCAGAGCGGCCACGTGCCGAAGCGCGATCGATTCGACCACATCGTGCCGGCTTCGATTGAGAACCGAGATGACTTTTGGAAGCTGCAGTGGAAGGAGGCGATGCGGGCTCGAAAGGGCCACCCAACGACGATCTACAACCAGTTCCCCGACCCGCCGCCCAAGCAACCGACGCTCAAGATCTTTTCCAGTCCGCCCCACGGCAAGCGAGGTAGCGTTGTCCTGGTATAGTTACCGTGGTACTTACTAGCGAGATTAGGGTTCGCGGACCGCGACGAACGCTTCCCCGTGTCCCGCTACATTGGCATCAACAGCCGCCAAAGCGCTCTCATCAAGGAGTGCTACAAAGTGGTCGGCAACACCACTTAAAACACACAAATGTATCGAGACAGGTTGTAAAGCACTCAATAAAGTGTCTCTGGACGGAGAGCAGCATTTACTTGCCACCAAGAGCGTCCCCGCCGAAGGCGTCGACGTGAAGGAGGCACTTGGACTCGACAACAAGAAGAGCGTCCGTGAGGACGTCTGCATTATGGCTTCCTGACTCCCTCTTCCGTTGTCTCGACGGTGGAGGTGCCGCGTAGCCCTTTCCTAGCAGGTCGCTCTTTCACGGACAAAAGCTTCTACTTGTAAAAGCAACTTCATGCGCTTCTACAAGCAGATAGCTGCATGGCATCCTTAGCTCATTCTCCAATTTGCAGACAACCGACGACAACAATGACAACGATGACCAAGCCCCGCTGGAACAGCTCCACCAACGTCGCCTCCAAGGCCACGTTGACTCCCGTGACGCGCACCACGGTGCCGCCGCGCACCCGCACCCGGCCGACCGTGCCAACGCGTGCCGCCCAAGGAGCGCCACCAACTGCTCGGGCGCCTCGCCAAGCCGCCGCACCGACACCTCGCACGCCTGTACACGCGCAACCGACCACTGATCCAGTCCCAGCAACGCCATTGCCTCGATCATTGCCTGCCTCCACGCAGCAGGAATCGCGCATCGCTGCGCTGGAAGCCCAACTGGCGGCGGTGACAACCGAGTCCAGCACCCGCCAAACTCGTATCCTCGAGCTTGAGACGAGCCTCGCGACGGCGACGGCCGAGCGCAAGTTTCACGAAACCCGCTCCATGCAGCACTTTGACACGATCTGCCACCTCAAGTCCGTCCAGGAGTCGGAGGTCGGTCGCCTTGGCGCGGACCTCAAGGCGCTGCAGCTGGACCACAACATTCTCGTGGCTGCCAAAAACGAGCAGATGGCCGAGCTCATAACGACCGCCAAGATCCTCGAGAAGCAGCTCGAGAGCGCTACGGCTGCCTCGGACGCATCCAAGAACGACCAAGTACAGCAGCTGCAAGCGCAGTGCACTGCCATCGAGCAGCCCGCCTCTACGGCCACCGTCGCCCTCGACCAGCTCCGAGCATTGTACGACGCCTCTATCGCCACCAACCGCACCTTGGTCTCTCAGAAGATGAGCCTCAACGAGCAGCTCGGCATGAGTCACGCCGACTGCGAATCGAAGGACCTGCAGATACACGCGATGGCCGCCAAGGACGATGCCAAGGACAAGCAAGTGGCGAGACTCGAGTACAACGTCCAGCTCTTGATCAGCCTGGAGCAAGACCGCATGGCATATGGTGATGGAGACGACGAAGACATGGTCCATGAGGAGGTAGCGCCCTGCGCGTACTTGGATCCGAACTATGAAGCGCAGCCTCTAGCGCACATCGACACGGAAGACCCTTGGATTCGAGACGACTACGCAGTCTTGTAGTTGACATAAATCGGTAGGATAGGATAGGGTAAGTTAATTAATCAAAACAATGTAAGTTTGTACGTAAGTTGTCTGTCGTTGAAATCAGCCGAATCGGAGATCTTGCACCGTATGTCGTGTCTTGAATGAGGTTGAAAATTGACGCAATCTTATGTTTGTGGCTCCGAGTGCCGAAGAGCTGGTCGACCCAAGACGACGATGGAGTCGTGTCTGTAATACGTACAATTGTAGCGACGGCCTGCCGTTTAAACTAGTGTGGAGCTGCGCGCACGGCACCTGTTTAGTGAGAAGAGCACCTTTGGTTTGAAGCACTTGGTCGAGAGTGTGCAGCGGTCGTCGCGAACGATGAGCGCTTCGCATTTCTTTCGTTGACTACAAACAAATGGTTCTGCCAGCTCACCCCACAAGGGACCTGTCGAAACACATGCATCGAAATGTATCATGTACACAAACGTCTATCGACTGAGATTCTTAGTGCTTCTGGACCGCCGCAAGCGCCGACCAGTACGACGCAAAGTCCCAGCTCCAGCCAAAGTTGCCGCCGTACTCTTGGAGGAGGTACTTGGGCTGGACAAAGAGGCGCGCGTCAGCGTGGTTGCCAGAGAACGTCTGCTTCTTGGCGTTAATGGCCTCTGGCGTCATCTCGTCGGCGACCGGCCCGGCCGACGCCATGTGCGCCGTCTTGACGAGCTTGAGCTTGGCCATCGTGACGCTGTCGATGAAGGGCGAGAGGAGCTTGAGGACGACCGAAAAGTACCACGACGCGTTGACCATGAGGCTCACACCGAGGCGCTAGGTAGACTTTTATAAGTACATGACATCATCGACGACGAACCATGTGACTACCTCGGGGTAATGGCTCGACATGGTGTGCAGAAACTCGCGGGCGACCGAGAACGGCACCGAGTTGTGGCGGTTGATGTGCTACATCCCAGATAGTATGAGCAACAACGTGATGTAGGCAGCAAGGCATACCTCGTAGTCGATGACAATGACGACCGACTCGCGGCCTTCGGGCATGAGTGCGATCGCCTTCTCCAAGTTGTAGCATGTAAAGCGGAGCTGGCGGTCATGCGTCTTGGTGTTCTCCATGTGCGGGCGCATGTACCACACGGGGCGGCCGTCGCGCGCAAAGCCGCTAAGGAAGCTCTTGCCCGTCTCGGCCTCGGGCGCGACCTCGTCGGCCGTGATCTTGTCGGGCGCGTACTCAAAGCGCCACTTGAGCGTGATTGCAAGGCGCTCGATGGCCTGGTCGAGGTGGAACTTGGTGGCCTAATTGCATTCGTTAGAGTCGTTTGCAGTAGACGTCCAGCAACCACGAACCTTGAGGTAGCGCACGAGGCAGCGGGTGTCGCACCACGCGAGGAGCTCGTCGTTGCGCGCCGCGTCGGTCGTGTTGCCCGTGCTCTTGGCCACGAAGGCGAGGTCGATCTTGGCCTGGAGCTTGGCGAGCACCTGCGCCTGGTCGGCCGAGATATCGTGGACGGGCCAGTTGGCGGGCGCGGGCGCAAAGCTGTCGCCGGGCAGAAGCGTCAAGACCGGAACGTTCATGGTGGAAATCTCGAAGTGGCAGCGTGGTCGTCCCGGTGTATCCGGAGGATTGCCAAATTTGCGCGTGTGATTGGCTATGTATCCGGATGCGAGAGTATAAAAACTGGTTGATGGCGCGCGATCGTCTTCATAAACCACAATGCTGCGACAGGAATGGGTGCAGCGTCCTTCGCTCCTTTGACTGCAAGCTCTGCGTTTGGTCCAGAATGAGTTCCAGAGCTTGTTTCCAGAGTTTGTTTCCAGAACGAGTTCCAGAATTGGTTTCCAGATTGATGCCATGTCAGGTGCTGCCGGTCTGAAGCGCACTCCAGCCACCTTGGACGAACCCATTGGACCTTTTCAAGATGCTTTTTGGCCAATCCTGGCAATGCACGCGAGCGCCAATCACTGTCGCGGATTGTTAAACTTTTGGCCAATCGGTAATGGGCACAAAGAGATCGTTAATTGCAGCCAATGGATGGTCCGAAAGATTCAGACCTGGCCAATCACATGGCGATATGCATGCCCATCAAATCGCACAGCGCAATCGCACAGCGCCAGCTGCTGCTCGAAGAGCATCCGACAAGGAGCATGGCTGCTCTACGAGCGATAGCGCTCACGTCAAGTCGTACGAGTCTCGCTATAGAAGTACTATATGCAAGATCATGGTCAATTGATGTGGTATGAGTGGCAATTCATGGCTAGAGACTACTAGTACTGGACATAGCGCTGCCATCCATTTGATTGCTTCACCGAGTAGCCGCGGCAAGCGCACAACGACCAGTCCCAAGCGCAGTAGCTGCTGTACCAGCTTGGAAGTGAAGAAGTCGGTCTTGTTCGGAACCATTGGCCCCAAGCAGCGTAGGATGCAAAGATATGGGCCTGATCCTCCCACAGCCAACCAGATCAACGACCACCTCGTCCTATAGAGGTAGCCTCCGCAGCAGATCGAGTCATAGAGTACAAAGGCTTCTGCATGCACGTCATCGCGAGCGTCGCGTCCAAGCTCAAAGGAGATGCTGCTGCTCTTCGCTTGGCACGGTGCGGATGACTCAACGATCGAAATAGTGTTGGATTCCATCCATTGTCTGGGTGCATTCCATCTCGTCTGCGCTGTCGCACCCGGTATCGATGTGTGCCGCCACACACCCGGCGCTCTATGAGGCGCGCACAGAGGACCACGCGGGAGCCTTTGCCTTCTCGTTGCCGAGATGCAATTCCATGCCGCGGGCCTTCCGCAAACACTATTCAAAGTCCTATCACACTTCCGCCTTGTACTGGCCAGCACGCGCAACTGCCCCCAATTGGTGTGATAGATACTCGGTCGTAATCCACATCCTGTGTCATTGCCACTTCTGCTTTTGCCAGCATGCTACCAACCGTCACGACGCGCCTTGTGCCCCGCTCGGCGCCGCCCCGCGCCAGCCACCGACGCATGCTTCTCGGCGCCATGGCGCTCTTCGCCGGCGGCTACGTGACGACCGAAGCCATCTTCCCGGCCTGGCTCCACGGCGACACGGGCCCGATCCCGTACGTCGTGCCCGCGGCCTGCGCCTTCGCCAACGGCGACCTCATCGCCCTTCAAGCCGACACGGGCGAGTACGTCGCTTTGGACAACACGACGGACGTGGCGGCTGTCGTCGCGCCGGCTGTCGCACCGTCGGCGACCTGGAAGGTCTACAACACGGGCCGCCTCGGCACGCTCGCGCTGCAGGCCGACAGCGGCAAGTTCCTCGCGCGCTGCCGCAACACGCCGGCCGCCATCGTGGACGCCAACCACTGGTCTGACGGTGCGTACGCCCAGTGGACGTGCGTCGTCGCGGACGACGGCCGCATCGCGCTAAAAGCTGACACGGGCAAGTTCCTCGTCCGCGACCGCAGCGCAACGCTCGTCCACGCCGAGAGCTGGGCAGACGCCAAGGCGCAGTGGGCCGTCGACCGCCTCCCCGTGTCGCCTGCCTGCACGTTTGCAAACGGCGACGTCGTCGGCTTGAAGAGCGACATTGGTACGTTCATGGGTCGCTGCGACGACTGCCTTGCCATTCCCCGCGCCGTCTTTGCCCATGCGCCAAGTATGACGCCCGAGGCCACATGGACCGTCTTCAACACGGACAATGGCAAGCTCGTCTTCCGCGGCGACGACGGCACGTACCTAAACCGCGAGTACAAGCTCGTGCCGGGTGCGTCGGTCGTCGACCAAGCGTTTAGCCGTGTCGCGCAGGCCAAGCCGTGGGCCGAGTTTACCTGCGTGGACCTCGGTAACGGCGCCATTGGCCTCGAGGCGGACAATGGCAAGTTCCTAAGCCGCTGCAGTGACTGCTACCCTGGTGCGAAACACTCGGAGAGCGTCGCCATGGACACTATCGACGCAAGCCGCACGTCGGCGGCCCACTGGACGGTGGTGCGCCACGCGTAAAGATCGTAGATGGTATATCGAGAGATGCATATAACTTAATCCAATGCAAAGTACGCTTGGCCTAGTCAGAAAGTTGCTTCCGACATCAAACCAAGACGACAAAGACGTGGTGTATTACCTTCGGTGCACGCCACGCGGAGCTTGGCGGCCAAGACGTCGCGCGACGAGTACCGAGGTAGCTTGAGGTACTTTTGGCACGTGTTGCACGACGGCAGCGAGGCGTCTACGTCGCCGTCAACCGACAATGCCTTTCCGTTCGTGCACCGACCTGTGGCCGACGTCGCTGGCACGACCGTGAGGCCCAGCGCCGACCAGCCCGCCAGCGGCAGGCACGGACTGCCCGTGACGAAGAGGAGAAACTGACCGCGCTCCAACGCCGAAAGCGTCACCAGAGCATCCACGAGCCACTGGATCTGGTCGGATTCCCACGCGTACCCCGCGCTGCAGCAGAGACCGCTACACATCACGACACCAATCAGAACGGATGCGGATTCCTATGGAGGGTACCGCTGCAGCTCGTCGCGTGTCCACGGCAGATCGCAATGCAAGAGCGTCTAGCACACACTGAACCAGAATTCCGATCGAACATGCCACCAACCTGCCACTCGGCGGGTGTAAAGTATTGCCACGTGTGCACCGGCAAGCACGCGGCAAAGCCACGGCGCAGCGCAGCAATCGGACCCGCGACACTGACGCGCACGAGATGGTCTTTGACGAGCGCAATGTATTCGTCGCGGTTGGCACGCGTGACGGGCCGGTCACAGCCCTGATCGCAGAGCGGGTACTTGTCGACGCCCGGGAGGTTGAAGTAGAGCCCGAGCGAAGCAACGTCCTACGCATACTCATCGGTCAACCATCGAGCCCCATGATGAAGCGAGCAGATAGTGTACCTCGACCGTCGCGAGGCGCTGTATCGAGGAATACAACGACGCGTCCACGTCAAGCACGTCGTCCCAGCCCAGCGCCTCGCCCTGGAGCAGCTTGAGAAGGCTTGTAGAGATGCGCAAGTCGAGCGAGTAGCCATCCTACACCATCCTCGGTATCAGCCATTTGGATGCAAGACTGGAGCCTATCTACAAGGAAGGCGCGGCCCAGCGCGAGGCCCAAGGTCTCGAATGCTTGCAACGTGTGGCTGCTGCCCTCGAGCGCAGCGTGGTGGGGTGCGGGGAAGAGTGGCGCGTCGGGAGCGCGCCAGAGACGTTGCGTCGGTGCCGTGAACGCCCGCGCCAGTAGCCTACATACAACGAAACAAGTTAGTAGAACGCGAGCAAAACAAATGGCCGCGTCTACTACGTGTAAAACTCGGTCGTGGGGCCGACGCCGTGGCCGGCTTCGCCGTCGAAGCTCACATAGAGCACACTGGACGGTGGCACTGTCGTCCACGTCTTGTTGGTGAATAGTTCATCGCGCGCCACGGAAATGGACGTGCGTCCGCTAATCTCCTCGCTACGTATACGTGAGACGAGGATGCGAGGAAGAGGAAAGCTACCGGGTCTTGCGCTGGGCTTTTGAGCCGAGAAAAAAGCTGCTGCGGAGCGATAGGGGCACGGCCGTCGGCTGCAATTCGAGGATCGAAGCGACGGCCGCAGGCACGACGCGTGAGAGCTGGCGCCACTCTTCCTGGACCATCGTCCCAAACGTCTGCGTCAACCGCGGCATGACTGCCAGCGCCTCTTGCGCGCGCAGCCACGTCAGTGGCGCCGTCGGCGGCACCGCGGTTTCGACCATGTCCAATTCAACCATGCCTGCGTAGAGATCGCTCGGCGAGGCCGCAAGCGCCGCGACAAGGACTGAGTCTGATGGCGCGCACGTCCGCCCGCCCGCTACAAGGTACCCGAGCGCCTCGGTGCTGTCGACGACAAGCGGCAACGAAGGGGCCGTCAACGTCACGACGGGAGCAAACGCGCCTCCGCCTTTTTGGCCGACACGAGGTGCTTGACCGATGACAGCACGTGCTGCACCGAGGTCAGCGGGTGCGCGGTGACGTCGACAACGCCATCGCATCGACGAAGACGGAGGCGCAGCGGGGTCTCGTGCCAGTGGCCGTCAATTGGCGCAAACGAAAGCTCGGCGGCGAATTGCTGGATATCCACCGCGTGCGGTAGCCACGGCGCCGCCTTGGACCGCGTCAGCAGCATCGAAAACCAGCCGCTCGCCGTCATCTCGTACAGCGTCGGCGGCTGCGTGACGCACGCCGCGTCGATCGCCTCGTAGAGCGCGTCGTGGCAGTGCACGTCGTTCTCGGTCGAGAGTTGCGCGACCAGGTTAAACAGCGCGTGCGTCGGCTCACCCGCGACGAGACCATGACGCACAAGAAGGTGCGGGTCCTTCATGCTTGCTTGGAGCTGCGCAATCTGGTCGGCGACCCACTCATCGTGGCGACCCGTGACGCGAAGGATGCCGAGACCGAGGCACACGCGGTGCCACCCGGAAGCGTCGTCGGGCGGAAGCAGCTGCATGTAGAGAGGGAGTCCGAGCAGAAGTGCCATCTCTTGCGCCTCGTACTCCAAATAGTGGCCCATCGGTTCGGCAAACAGCGGCGCGATCCGGGGCGCGAGCGTCGCATCACTCGCATCGTCCTCGCACGACGTTCTTGTCGCGTAGCCCGCAATCACTTGGTCGTAGCGGAGCTTGCGGATGAGCCATTCTTGCTGCTGCATCTCAAAGTGCGTGGGCACCCGGGGCGCGCCGCAGACGCCACAGAACGTGTACGCCATGGGTTGCAGCATCGTGCACTCACTGCACGACCACTCGGGCTCGTACGGAGCCCGGGGTACGATACTGCTTTCGCGCAAGGCAGCCATCTTGGCGAGGACGGCGATTGCAGCCGCCTTCATGTCGTAGTACGCGAGCGTTGGCGCGTTGTCGCTGGGAGGGGCAAAGCAGTATGTGGCGAGGACCTCGCACCACGCAGAGAGCATGCCATCGGAGAAAACGGGGACGAGGTACTCGAGGAACCCAAGGATCGAGCGCTGCTGCGCGTGCGACCAGCGGGGAAAGGCGTCGCGCCAGAAGGAGACCACGGCCGTGTCGTGAGCGAACGCCGCGAGGTAGCTTTTATCGGTCACGAAGACGAGCATGAGCGCATCAGTGGTCCACTGCATCGCGAGGGCGGCAAGCGTCGCGTCCGGATCGTTCGCATACTCGATGACGACGGTATCGGCCATGGCGAGGAGCGCTGTTGCATGCTCGGGCGACGCGTCGACGTTGGCCGCGCGGACAGCGAGCTCCAAGACGCGCTTCTTGGTCGCGACGTGCGTGCCATGGAGCGTCGAGAGGAAGAGGTACGCTGCGCCGGACGTGAGGACCCACGATGGGCGGTCACGGGCCAGTGCGCGCGACCAACGCAGTGCCTGCTCGGTCGTGTCGGTGTCGTGGAGGCTCATGGCCGCGCAGAGGACGGTCTCGACGACGTGCACGTTCAAGGACGGGTCCTTCGCAAAGGCCGGGTCCGTGTCGAAGAGCGCGTTCATGGCGCGGAGTACGAGGAGCATCGTCGTCGGGCAATAGTACGCATGCACGAGCACGTTGGTCAAGGTCGATACCTCGATCAGCGGCGACGTCGGAAGCGGATCGTCGTCGCCATCGCCATCGTCGACGGTCATGCGCTTCTTCGTCCTCTTCTTCTTGGTGCAGATGGAGCGCCTCAATGAGCTCGAAGAGGAAGAGCATTTGCGTCTCCGGATCGCTCCCGACGCCGACGAGCGCATCAAACTGGCCCATGCTGTGAAGTATCGAAAATGTCAACCTGGCGCAAAAATCCAACCGAGAAACGCCAATCCACCAATCCTGGCGCCGCAAGCAGCTGGTTTTCAGCCAATCCACAGCGCGCTCGCAGGTGTCAATGGCACACCAGTCATGGTTCCCGCCTGGTGGAGCTGCCATGGCCATCGCTAGTACGTGTGCAAGGCTACTAGTACCTCCCGTTCCGCGCCCCCGCGCCTCTCTCAAGCAGCCAAGCGAAGCAGACGCATCATTCGGCTACCATGAGCGATGGTCGCATGTTGAAGACGAGGTGGAAAGGCCACTTCGAGCTACTACTGTGTGTACACCATCTACATGTCCTTCTTCTCGGACGTCTTGGAGAAGCGGACAACGATAAAGAGGATCGTGCCCAGCAGCAGCACCGGCACGAGCAGCGGGTTGGACGCCAACGACGACGATGCCGGGACCGCCACCTGGAGCTTCACCGGCTTCTCGGCGCCCTTGCGCAGCCCCCGCTTGCCAATGTCCGGCGCATCTTCGTACACAAAGCCCTTTTCGCGGTTGATGCACGGCCGCACCGGCGCATCCTTCTTGTCGTCTTCTTCGTCGTCAGTGTCGGCGGCGACGGCTGGGCGCACGGTCGTCGTCGTCGGTGGCACGGTCGTCAAGACGTCGGCGGCGAGCGGCGGGCATGCACGGGGCCGTTTCTAGCGCGCCGATGTAGAGCCATGTAGCGTGAGTTCGAGTCCCTTACGCTGCGAGGGCCCTTGTAAGCATTGCAGATGCCGAGCGTGAGCATGTCGTAGCTGACGCCTTCGGTCGGCGAGCCGAGGATGGTGCCGTCCACCGTCGTCTACGATGTTGCGTGAGCGACGAGAAGGGAGAACATCATAATGATGCGACGTACGTGGGGCAGCCACGGCGTGTCGACGGTGTTGGTCGTCTCGATAAACTAGACCAAAAGGCGGTCGAGTCCACAGGATGCAGGACAATTCGAGAACCTTTTCGAGCAACTTGGCGCTGTCCTTTTGGTAGCACGCCTTCATTTGCGCGATCGCGGGGCCGCGAAAGCACATGCTTACGATCTTATCCCAGGCGCCGCGCGGCTTCTTCTCGTCTTCCATGCACTATTCGCATCGATACTATCGTCACGGTACAAGTGTACAGCGCGTACGGCCAAGTGCTTGGCTTGCTCGGCGACCACCGGGTACAAGTGAATCGCGCAGCTCATGTAGCGGTGGCCCATGCACTCGGAGGGGCCGCCCGTGCAGCTAAATGCGCCGTTCGTGCCCGTCGTCGAGCCCGAGGGGTACGGCCTAGTCCCATATTTGTCATGTCTCTGTTAGGAGGAAGAGCGTTGTCGACTTGAAGGTGAGAATATCGGTAAACCTAGCATCGGATAGAGAATTAGGTCCGATAACACCAAGACGCGGGTCGTACTCGGGGTCTTGGAGCACACGCAAGAGCGGGTCGTTCAGGTACCACTTGCATGCAGGGCTAGAAGCGCCGTGTCGCATACGAAAAGCCGAAAATCGAGTCGCAAATGTACCAGAATGCGCGCCAGACGACTTGGAGTTGAATCTTGGCGGCTGCTGGCAGTGTCGTTGGAAGGGCCGTCGTCGTGGGTGGTTGTGTTGTCAGTGGACTCGAGGTTGCGGCGGCGAGAGCGGCAGGCACAACCACGGTCGTCGATGCGACAGCCGGCGTCGGTCGACCGAGGAGCCCGTAGCACTCGATCGGGAGGTACTAGACACGCTTGGTGAGATATGAGATGCACGCAACGTCATTGTACCTTGTCAGGACCGCTGTACGCGTTGCAGACAGCGAGCTTGAGATCCTTGAGCATGACGCCTTTGGTCACATCGCCGACGACGCCGCCTTTAACGATGGTCTACGTAGGTCTCTGTACGAAGCGCAGGTGCACAGGCAAGCCATACGTAGGGCATCCAGCCGAGGTCCAGCGCTTGCGCTTCTTTGGTGAGCTAGACCAGCCCGTATGACGATATTGGTGTGGCATGGGGACGTCTTCGCTACCTGGCGCAAGAGACGCGTGCTGTCCTCGGTCTTGCACTTGCGCAGCGCAGCGATCGCGACCGGATCGGGGTAGCAGAACTCGAGGCGCGATTGCCACGTGTCGCTGCCGTCGCGCGCCTCCACTAGAGAGGAATGTCATCAGATGCATCGGACGGCGTTTCGCCTACCGCCATGTGCTTCATGTACGTCTCGACCGAGTCCTTATCCTTGTCGAGAATGCACGCGAACCACCGGTGGCCTTCGCATTCGGACGGGCCGCCTGTGCAGTCAAAGCCGGCGTCTGTCTCGGTCATGCCCGCTGCCGGGTTCAAGCTACACGCTATCTTACACGCGATGCACGAGGAGGCGTCTTACGAGAGCTCCGTGATGGCGCGGAATCTACAAGCAAGCCATGAGCATGCGGTGAACCATGGGCGAAGCGTCGTACGCAGGGTCCGAGATGAGCTTGATGAGCGGATCTCCAATGTACCATTGGCAGGCAGGGCTAGACAGGGTGTCGGTGGTCGACGATCGCAGCAGAAGACTTACCAGTAGGCGCGGAAGATGACGCTGATGGGGACGCGCTGGGCCTTGTCGAGGGCGGCGGCGGCGACGGCCGCCCACAGCGCCAGGATGAGACCGATTACGTGCATGTTGGCAACTGGGTAGATGGCGTCGCCCCATTCGTTGCGATTCGTCCAATCAAACGCTCGTATCTTGATATTTTCAACCAATCAAATACGTTTCGAAGGGCGGCGCCAGCTTTTTGCTCCGGCTCGCGGCGTTCGGCTGACAAGATCCAGTAGGCAACTCCGAATACTGGATACACCGAACATTGTCTATCCAATGTGCAATGGACAAGTCGTCTGTCCGACGCGTGGCGGCGCGGTTATCCAGCGCGTGCTGCCGATTGCCTAGGGTCGAGCTGCGACGCTGCAATGCTGGGGAGCAGCAGATCGGCTTGACCGTCCTATTTTTGGTCGTGTGTCAGTCAAATAGATGCTACGCTTGACGACTCGCAAGATGAGGTCGTTTTCCAAGATGGCGGCGAACGGCGGTGGATAAGCTCCATGATGTGAGATCGTGCAGCACTCGGATCTCCTATCTATTTTTGACGCCCCAAGAGTGCCAAGCATGGCCAAGAGCAAGCCCGCCTCCAGGCCAGCATCCAAGCCAAAGCCAGCCCCGAGACCCGCCTCCAACCCGCCCCGAAGCCTGCCTCCAATCCAGCCCCAAAGCCTGCTTCCAACCCCGCCCCGAAGCCTGCCTCCAACCCAGGCCCGAAACCCGCCTCCAATCCAGCGCCGAGACCAGTGGCCAACCCCGGCCCCCGGCCTGCGCCCAATCGAGCCCCCGCCTCGCGGAGCCCTGCGTACGTCGCGTATGTGACGCCGAGGCCGCTCTGGGTCTCGAGGCCCAATCGCATCGTCGTGGTCTTCAGCTCGCATTCGTTTTGGTCCAAGCGATCGTCGTGCGCGACGCGCTACTGCGACAGCAACTACGCGGCCTGCAACTCGATCTACAGCTTCGACGAATGCGCGTGCGTCCCGGACTTGCTCCAGTGCATCCAGGCCAAGTGCCGGACCGAGTATACGGCCGCCATCGCCGAGTGCGAGAGCGCCATCCGCCGCGATACGCTCTGCCGCCTCTCGTGCGCGCCGGCCGCACCCGTGGACTGGACGACCGAGTACGTCGCCACCAACTACAGCGTCGTCGTGGAGCTTTTGATTGAAGGCATGACGTCGTCCGCGTGGGAGAGCTATGGCGTCGACGTCTCCCAGCTGCTCGTTGACGCACAGGTGAATGCCACGAGCAAGAACGACACCCTCCTCGCTGCGTGGCCCGTCTACGTCACGACACCGCCGTACAACGTCGTCAATGGCTCGGCCGCCGCGCTGCAGATGACGGCCGAAGTGATCACGGACGATCCGGATGGCATGCTCGAAGTGCAATCGTTCTTCCTCAACGAGTCGACGACCCAATGGCTGGCATCGACCTTGTGGGACTACGGCGTCCTTCACGACACGAATCAGCTGGCCATCACCAGTGTCCAAACTCTCGTGGTACCGCTCAACAGCACAACACCATCGACGTCCAGCGACAACTCGACAGCCGCGCTCCTTGGCGTCGGCGTCGGGATTGTCGTCGGCCTTGGCCTCTTAGGGCTAGGGTATTATTGCCACACGCGCCGCCGTCGCCCCGCCGCCGTCGCGTGCGTTGGTCAAAAAGGATAACGTGCGACATGTATAATTTGCTCACTAGGAGTACCCAGGAGTACCAGAAATGTATTCAATATTGTCCCACGCGGCATCCGCATTATCATGCTCCAGGGATCGACCCGCGGCTTGTAGTGTATCCAACCGTGCAGCAACATGGATATAAGGCACGTGTCGAGCAAGATGCAACCACATCATCTTTGCCTTGCACGATTGTCCATCGTAGACAATGTTTTCCACAAACGAAAAATATAGATGAAATATCCCGTGCGGTGGATTGATTACGCATCGTGCGGGCCGAAAAACTCGTAGTGGACTTGGGCCGCGGGGATGTGCCACTGCGATAGTACAATGTCGCGCACGGTGCGCATAAAGCCCGGCGGACCGCAAAAGTAGTAGTGCGCGTCCTTGTTTGGAATGATCTCGTCGAGGAGCGCGGCGCTGAGGCGGCCGTGGCGCTCGCCGTCGACCGGCGTGCCGTAGACGCTCACAAAGGACACATTGTCCGAGGTCCGCGCGCGAAGTTCGTCGCGAAGCGCCTCGACGGCCGGCGACCGCGCCGCGTGCACAAACAGAATCGGGTTGGACACCTTCTTGTCGAGGAGGTCGTGGACCATGGCCGCCAATGGCGTGATGCCGACGCCGCCGCTGAGGAGCACGATGGGCTTGGTGCTGTCCTTGACGTCCAAGAAAAAGTCGCCGCAGGGCACCGACACTTGCAGCGTGTCGCCTTCGTGGACGTCGTCGTGGAGGTACGACGAGATCTTGCCCATGGGACACCCGGACGCCGCAGGGCCTTCGCGCTTGACCGTGATGCGGTACTCGTCCTTGCCTACACGGACAATAATGATCCTATCCAACGCCATGGATATAAATCGGCGTACGGGGTGCCATCGAGAGCGAGTAGTTGCGCTGCGTCGTAAAGTGCTCGGTTTCAAAGCGCACGCCGACGTACTGGCCGGCGCGGAAGGCCACGAGCGGCTTGTCGTCGGCCGGACGCAAATGGAACGACTTGATCTCGCTCGACTCGGCGACGACCTTGGCGACGACAAAGTCGCGCCAGCCGTACCAGCCGCCGGGCTGCGTCCCAATCTCGTCGCGGATCGCCTTTTCGCGCGCAATGCACACGTCGGCGAGGAACCCATACGCTTCGGCCCACGCCGCCACGATCTCGGGCGTCGCGGCGTCGCCAAGCACCGTCTGAATCGCCGCCAAGAGGTGCGTGCCCACGACGTCGTAGTGCTCGGGCAGGATCTCGAGCGACACGTGCTTGTGCGCAATGCGCTCGACAGCGGCCGTGAGCGCGCCGAGGTCTAGTATCGATCATCAAGATACGTACGATGCGACGAGAAAGGACGGCGTACTGTCAATGTTGTTGGCGTACGCGGCGACGGCGTCGGCGAGCGCGATGGGCTGGCGCGCGCGCGACTCGCCCGGCAGCACCACTTGGTGCGTCGGGTTGAAGAGCGCCGAGATCTTCGGGTCGCTCGGCAGCATCGTCGAGTACATCTGCGACGTGATCGCATAGCCGTGCTCGCCGACGACGGGCGCCGTGGCCTTGACGAGGCGGATCGTGTCGGCCGAGAGCGTCATGGTGCTTGTAGTTGGTGGGACTTGGTGAATGGCAGAATGGCAGAATGAGTTGAGAGAGCTTGGCCTCGCAATCGTTTCGCCCATCGCCGTCGGTTCGGGCTGCGACATGTGCGGGCATACATCTGACCACCAGCCTGTACATGACGTGGCACGCCCACAGAGCGGCAGGCCTCGTATACACGCCGCGTGTTTGTGTAGCCACATCGACATGCAGAAACGTCAAGGGTCCATAAAAACGACTTTTGAGAGCCTCTGGTGGGCGTACTACTCAATGTCTCGATGCCTCTTTTTGGTTGTCCGATGCCTCCACTTTGGTTCTCGAATGCCTTGATCGTTGCCTCGAGTCTCATCCATTGTGAACGCTCGCGCTTTGATAGAAAACATATATTTTCGATCCGATAGGTTTTGAAACGACGTCGTTGGCCTTGCAATGAACGCGTTTGTAGCGCTCGGCGTGGGGGGGTCGCTATGGTAGCGAGGTGGGCTCATTTGCTTGAAGAGCATCACTAAAACATAAGCTCTTTACTCGTTCTGGTCCAACTGGGGCTCCTTGAATGATGTGCACGTCGGTCTGGTCAGCTGCGTTATTATGGAACGGTGTTCTGATGGTTGTCCGTGGGACTATATCGGTTTGGTCTTGGTTTGTTTATCTTGGCCGTCGGCATGGAACTGCTGGTCACCACCCTGCTGCAGCCTTGCCCACGATAGCTCCGTTACTCAGAGTACGTTCGCGTGAAGCTGTGTTTTTACCAAGCAAGTGCGCCATCGTACGCAGCGACGGAACCGAGATTCCCGTTGTGACAAGGCAGCAACCGTTAACGTCCAAGACACAAGCAAGTCATGCTCAAGCTCCGCTCTGCCTGGCTACACATCCACCAGTCCCTTCTTGAGCTCCCAACACGACTTTTATCCTCATGCAATTGCATTCTAGCCTCGGGGACGAGCTCTATTATGAATTCCGGATAAATCGAGGCTGAGCTGCTCGGTGCAAAAATACTTTTGGAAGCTTGGCCTCAAAATGCTCCGGAAACGCCGCTGGGGCGTAAGTTGTGGTGTATAGTCCATGACCGGTGAAAGTCCCTGCACACGCGCGTCGAGATGCCAAATCGGTGAATGTAGGTCTTTTGCGACCATCACTCAAAGCCACTCTCGACCTCCAAGATGGTGCGCAGAGTGCAATTTGTCATCAAGATGGCCACCGACCTTTATCGCATCCGCGTCGTCCGCGTCCATCGGGGCAAGTGCATCGTCGTCTTCCGCGTCTACAGCGTCTACTACGACGGCGGCCACACGGTGCCATCGGACGCCTCCTTCTTCGTGCTCCTTCTCGACGACGGCCGGTTCCTCTTCCCCTCGTACGCCACCGTGGGTCCCAACAGAGGTTTCTCGAGTGCCAACGAGCATTTTGCGATCGCGTCCAATGGCCAAGCACTGGATCACGCGTGGATGACTGCGAACGCGCACACGTTTGTAAAGCGCGTCGAGCAGACGGCGTACGCGCCGGCGACGCTAAAGAAGAATGCCGCGTTCGTCTACAGCGGCTTCAAGAAGGAGCGGCAGCTAGAGCAAGGCGTGTACGAAGTCGAGTACACAGATCCCAAGTGGATCGAGCACTTTGAGGTCGGCCACGTGTGGCAGACGTGCTGCTTTGACATGCTGCACTGTATGCCCATTGACACCTCGCAACTCGAGCCCGTGACGACGCCGAAGCCAACCCGCGCCATCTCGCCTTCGCCGGCCAAGACGACAAAGAAGTCAGTCCAGAAGACCAATAGAAAGAAGCCAGTCAAGAAGACAAAACCTGTCAAGGCAGGTACGACTCAAAAGGCCGTCGCTCGACAACGCAAGGCAAAGGCGTAACATAAAACAACTTTGACACATGATTTTTCTACTAAATTTTGTTCGAGTGCTCTTTAATCACGCTTGCAGCAACGCGTTGGGAATATAGGACCTTTCGTTCATCCAACCCACCGATACGTCTTCTTGTTAGCAGCCAAGCAGAGAGAACCGAGGCGTCGTCACATGCATGGCTACGACGTGTACCTCCTCGCTGAGCGTCGTTTGTTGTGGCCGTTACGACAACATCTCGAGTTACCGCTTGAAACGCTTGCAACGGCTTGTGTCGAGCAAAATCAAAGGTCGCCATGGCATCGATCGTCGTCGCAGTTGGCCTCATCGGCGGCTCGTTCTCGTGCTCTGCGCACTTCGCCCGCTTCTTTGGCTCGTCCGAACCAAAGCCGTCAGCGATATATCGGTCGCATGGACAGCGCTGCATGCCGCTGGCCTCGTCTGCTCGTGCGTCTACCTTGTCCTCTTGGAGGCGTGGGCCGGCGCGTTCCCGTTGGCTCTCGAGGCCTTCCTTGCCTTGCTTACGGTGCCACTGCTCGTATACTTTCGACTCCGGCGTCCAGCTCAGTGCCGACCAAAGCCGCGCCGGCGCCAGCGGTCGCTCTCGCGCGGCGGCCCCAGAACCCTCGACTTCAACGACGAAGTGCAGTGCGCAGAGGCCGCGTTGCGCCTCGCCGCCAGGTTTGTAGAGGAGCTCGAGGCCCTCGAAGCCGCCATTGGTCGTGACTTGGACATTCGGCGCGCACCGCTGTCGTGGACGGTTGGCTTTGCACTGCCGTTGGACCCGTCCATCGACGTGTCCTTTCTCGAGGAGCGGAACGGTACCGCGCGCGCCACGTGTGTGCCATCGAAGCGCGTTTCGCAGGACATTTTGCGCCAGTTTGTCAACGACTGCCGGCGCCTCGGCCCATTGGCCTTTGCGGCGACGTACTCGCCCACGCTGCCGTGTCTTCCGCGCGCTCTAGTTACGTCGCCAAGCCATGTCATGGACGCCATCGCGTCGAGCCATACCCCGGTCGAGCTATAGACATATTGTACACAATCTCGCACTTTGGTGTGAAAAGGATCACGAGCCAGGTCAAGCAAGGGGCATCGAAATAAGAGATAAAAAGCGACACGGGAAATCATGCGCAATGAGACGCTCACGAACCCTAATGCTTGCTACCCATAGCCCTTTGAACCCCGCCGAGCAAACGCTGCCATAGGTTAGGCCAACCCATGCGTATATCCAAAAACCGGGAACTCGATTTCAAGACTATGAAATCTCAATTGCTTCGCCTAGGTTGAGGCATTCTCGTTTGGTGTGTCGTGGACTATGCCAGACTGCGAAGCGCCGTTTTCTCAAGAATTTACATGTAGCGAGACTCGACTCTATCATCGACAGCAAGGGTGCAGCTCTACCATCTACGTACACGTCCATTGCAGGCCAGCGAACGACGTCGTTTCAAGACCTGTCGAGTCGAATACTATATGTTGGCTATCGGATAGAGCGCACACGCGAGCGTTCCGAATGGATGAGACTCGAGGCAACAATCGAGGCATTCGACAACCAAAGTTGAGCTATCGGACAACCCGAGAGGAGACATTGGGGCATTGAGTAGTACTTCAAGCCACTA